>NW_009607799.1:0-34462 GCF_000690535.1 Cariama cristata
GAGAATGGGATGAGGCTCTATTGACTCTCATCTGAAACAACCAGTTTGCCTCTTGACAGGAGTGGAGTAGACACCTGACTGCCACACTGTGGGGTAGGTGAGAAGTAAAGCAGTAAAGTATTAACAAATGAAACAGAAAACTTTGTGTGCGTGTCTAATATGAATTCCACAATTTCTATTGGTAGATATGGTCTGTACCTCACATCCATGGACTGAACCTCATCTGTTGAATCTTCCATGCTACTAGATTTCCCATCAACAGCTTCCAGCTGAATAAGTCCTGGAACTGACTTTAGTCCATTAGCAACTACATCTTGGGAAGGGATTACAGAGGTGGCACTTTCTAAGCTTTTATTTTTCAGAGAGGTTGCCAATCCATTGATCTCTATAAAAGAAGGTTAGAAATTATGACAGTGGCAACTTATTTAAATATTTTTTTTAAAAAATCACAAATGCTTTTAAGTTATAGACTGAGCAGAAAGGAAGATTGACAATGCAGTAGGACTCAGTTTCATCTTACTATACTGTCAATGCTATTTTCTACTCTAAAATTGCTCTTTATGCTCCATCTTTTAAATTCGAGGAAAGAGGAAGAGAACATTTTATCTTTCATGTCATGTACTAAAAGTGTTAGCCTGGGGAAGTAAACAAAACACAGATAAATGCCAGATATGTATATTTTATTTAATAATTCTTCAACTACATATACTTTTTTTGTAAGTCAAATTAAACTGAAGATTTAGAACAATGCTATAAAAAGCTTGCAAGCTTGGTTGTGTGCAAAAATTTTCTACCTGCAAAATTCAAAGGTGGATTGCAGCAACCAAACCTATTGGCAGACTGGAACTTCTCATTTACAGAAATGCTATGTCAGGTATTAAAATGGAGGAGGAACTTCCTTCTGCTTAAGTGGCAAAACAAAGTGTCCAGTTTCTAACACTTGTCACTGATGCAAATGTAGCTGTTCTTTTTGAGAGAAAGCGATAATACACAGTGCTCTGCCTGAGATTACAAAACTCTGAAGAGAACTAACTGAGAAAACAGATCAGGAAAATACGGCAATTTTTACCTGGCTGGTTAAGAACAAGGGCCTTTGGTTGCTTTTCCACATTCAAAGTTGATGGTACCTCCAGTTTTGGCTCTTCCTTCTGTAATCAAGTAATAAGTCAACTGTATTAGACAAAGGACTATAAGGTTCATGGAACTGACTGGACTCAAAACTTGTGAGACTGCCCAGGGCCAGTCAAAGGTCATCAACAGGAAGAGAGGATTTTTTTTTTCCTTTTTAATTAGGCATAGGAATTTTTTTTTTCCTTCAAAAAGACAACATTCTCTGAAAGTAACTGAAGATACCGGCTCCTTAGTAGAAAACTTCAAACAGAAGCAAAAACTTGACTCTCTGTCACTTCCTAGACAGACACAATTGCCTTGTTCTCAATCCTACATTCCTGGCAGGCTTAACACAGAGACCTCAGTAACTAACTCACTGGCTGGTACAAAGCACAAGAAGATATGTCACAGCAGCAAAGATTACAGCTCCAGCATCCAGGAATAGGCTCTTGCCACCTTGCTGGGTAGTGAGGGAGGTAAGTCTGCAACAGTTGCATACAGCTGTGTCTCTGTAGCAGTGGCACAACAATAACTGTGACACAGCAACAGTCATTCTCAGTTCAAAATGCAACTAAAATTTGGGTGCAGAGTGTACCTAAGTATACCTCCTAAGGTGGAACTACTCTAGAGTTTAATTTTCACACATGGGTAATAAAACAAAACAAAAAACCCCCCTGCAGCCACACACTGTTCCATACCTTTATTTCTGGTGTTTCATTCCTCCTTGTTCTCTTCATTATTTCATCTATTCTCTAGAAATCAAAATAAATTGGGAGGATGAGAAGGCAGACAGAATACTTAACAGAAGAGACTGATAAAAGAGCCAAAAAGACAAAAAGAACTTTTCTCTAATGTCATGACCTCATCCTTGCCTGTCCTGAAAAAGGAAGAATAAATAAGAAAAATAAACAAAAGTCAGAAAACACCTCGGAGCTGGCTTTCACCTATCAGATCTCACAGAACATGACTTTCTCAGTAGATGCAACTTAAAGACAAACATTTTAATACCAGGTGTTTGCAGTTATGAATTGTACTCAGCACTGGAACAAGACGTTTATTTAAAGCCAACAGCTATTATTTTCATCTAATTGCTTTCCAACTATTTCCAAATAATTCCTTTAAAAACAGTTAGGCTTTTTGGAATGGAAGAGTAAAATGACCTATCGAAGTTATTCTTGCTGGAAATGTGTAAGCCATTACCTTAGAATACCTTTTTGTTCTCCTTCTTTGTTCTTTAAAAAAAAAAAACCCTCCCAACAAACCTTGTCTCTTTGCACTACTGTGAAAGGAAACTATTTCAGATTTAAAGGCACTTTGGTTTGGTATTCTAACCTGCAACTGCAACATGCCTGCAGTTCAGTGGTAAACAGTTAAAAGTAACATAATGGAATAACACGTATGGAAAGATGCCCTTTTATAATCAGACAGAGGTTCTGCAGCTCTGCAGCTGTTGTCTCTTTCCTGCCACAGAGCTGTAATAAAGCTAATTTATGCAGCTCCAGCCATTTCCTTGTGCAGTAGTGGCCAGACAGCCCTGCTGCCTCTGCATAACACAACCAGAGACAAGCCAGGTGGGAGAAACCCTGTTTGTTAATCACATTAACTTTCTCAATTAATGACACAGCTTTTGTTGAGTAAGTTTTAAAACAAAGTCACTCATGTTCCTCAATAGTCTGTGATGTCCTGGGTTAGATGACAATTGACATTTGCCTTGGCATGCCATCCCCTGTTTGTTTCAGGCACTTAACTTTGTGGGTAGAGGCTAATTCTGTGTTTGTCCAGTGCCTAGTAGAAAGTTGTTTGCCTTAGGCAATTCCACTTTGTCACAAATTTTGATGTCCACATTCCCCTAAAATGCAAGTAGCAAATACTAAGTTAGGCATAAATATCCATCTGTAATCCCTCCAGATTATTATTGCTAGATACTATTGAGTACTTCCTGCATTATGTATTTAAACAAGAAATGAAATAATTATCTTGAGATGCAAATACCTACCTTCTTCCGCTCCAGTCTTTCTTGCTCAATTTGCTGCATGATTTGTTCCCTTTCAAGACGAAGTTGTTCAGCTGCCTCACGGGCTTTGATTTCTGCTTCTTCCCTCTAATCAAAATGTGTAAAATATGATAGGGCCATTATTTATTTCAGGCAGATTACCAGATATAAAGTATTTCTTTGTATGTACATACAAATACATGTATACATATGTATGTACATAAAACTTCACGTTTGTGTTTGAGATGGTACCTGTTTCTCAAGTTTGGCCTGGAGCTCTTTTTCTTGCTTTTCCTTTAGCATTTGTTCTTCCTCAGCTCTTCTCTTGGCTTCCTCTTCTGCCTTTTTTCTAGCTGCCTCTTCTTCATGTTTTCTTTCCTCTTCCTTCTTACGAGCTTCTTCCTCTAGACGAAGTCTTTCTTCTTCTGCCTTTCTTTTCTGTTCTTCTCTTTCAAGCCTGCAAAAAATGTAACAGTATGTTTAAAAGGCTTCATCTTGTTTAGCATGAATCCTATTGTTTGTATGGCGTGCAATCAGCAGTAACTGGTAATATATGCAGCAGCGCACATTTTCATGAAAAATGCCAAGATACAGCAAAGAGGTTGAGCACATGCTCAGAATTCAGGTTGCCATCCAACTTTTATTCCAATATTTTCACTGCCTAAAATATTTCATAGAAATTATAATTTTCCTTGAAAAAGCAGGTGTGATCAAAGAAAACATTTCCATTCGAATTTAAATTAGAGCTTCAGTAATAAAAGTAAGTTTCAATAATAAAAACATCCCTCTTCCCCTGTACTTTACACCCAGAATGCTGGTATCTATAAACAAACAGGTACTTTTTTTCATTTGTTTGAGCTGAAGATAAACAGATTGGATGAGTAGCAGCAAACGAAGTCCACAAAACACAGTGGTACACTAGAAAGAGTGGGTCTAAATTCCACCTGTGTTGTTCCCTGGCCCACTGTGGGCCATCATGCTCCTTTGTCACCACAGGCAAAAGCTGCTTTGACAAGTTATCATTCTCATCCTTGCCTATCAGGGATTCAGGAAATATTTCTATTGGGCCAAACTGGCAGGCACAGGTGATCCCCTACTCCCCCCGACACATTTTCAGTAAGAACAAAGTTGAATTTAGACATGCAGAGTTAGTGATTTACTATTAGGGGCTTGAAGGAAGGGCATGATTTGTTGACACTTGCAATCAGCATCCCATGCGGAGCACAGCATAAAAGCTTGCTCCCAGAACAGAGCCAGAATTTCAGAGCTTAGACACAGCAACCTTCATTATGCCCACACTCTTAAAAGCCCTCAAATGCCTACAACAGAGTTGGACAGGAAGATGAACTTCAGGTTAATTTGTTGAACGATACAAGCCTTACCATTTAAGGCATAATACTACTGCAAGACTGTTTCTTCTACACGAACTAGCTCATTTAAAACTGCCTCAAGTATTTCTTTTACAACATACCTGAAGTATTTGGATGAGTAATAGGCTTCTTAAAGAGGCCAAATTATTATTTTCTAACTTCACTAGTCATAAAGACTGCAAAAGACACTAATGAATTATGAGTCCAAGTTGAAAGAAATTAACACTTAGATGTAAGCTCCCACCTTGATTCTAAAACTACCAGAGTTTCAAGCATCTTCAATGATATAGGTTAAATTATTAGGTAATAACTTTCACGAATCAATAGAGATACCTCTCCCGTTCTTCTCTTTCCTGTCTCTCCCTTTCTTCTTGTTCTTTTTGCAGGCGGGCCTGTCGTCTTTTTTCAGCTAGAATTTTTGAAGCTTCTTCTGCATCAGTTGTTCCTGCTATGATCTTCCCTAGGAGACAATGACAGAGGGTGGAAAGTTAGGCAGGGAACAAAGAGAGTGCCCAGCACTTCCACACTTGCACAAAGGCTGAAAAGGGCCTGGTTCACACTGGTATGACACCTTTGCTTTTCAGAAGCATACCTCCCCATTTTCAGCAGATAGAATATGGGATAGATAAGGGCATCCCTGGATTTCAGCATTTTCATATCCTCGTTAACAAGTGTTTTTCATACATGGGTAACCCTGGTGAAACCTATACATTCACTGGTTCCAGTATGTACCTTTACACATGAGCAGCTTCATGAAAAGAACAGGTCATCACTGTTTAAAAGCCTCAAGGACATGTGATATTTTGCAATATATTCTTGCTGTAATACTCACCTTCACTATTTTCAGTCTTTGCTGCAGAAGGCATGTGTTTCTCAGAAGCCACCTGGCCTGCCTCATCAGTGCGTGCTCCTGAGCATTTCTGATGACTGACATTCTCTTTCTCCTTGTCTGCTTTCTTTTTTGGAGTTTCCTGGTTGACATTAGAAGTGGCTCGATGCTTCACAGGAGAAGCTGGATATTGTTTGGTGTTTTTAGGAGACTGAGGATAAGTCTTTGCAACTGTCCTGATAAGGGAAAACAAAAATCAAAACAGGCCATACGTTACACAGCTTGGAATCAAACTCCTTCACATATATCATTCTTCTTTCTTGTCTCTGGCTACACAGCAGTATCAGCTGTTTTGCACAATACTGCATAGAAACCACCTGGATGCAAGCAATCAGAACCTGCAATGCAGGGAACTGGCATACAAGTGCAAATCATGATGGAAAATTCTCATTTAAAAAAAAACAATAATACCTCCGAGTTGTAGGCAAGAGATATGAAATCATGGACTACCTAAACCAATTATTTTAGTAATGGCCATTTTGTAACAATTTTGTCAACATTACTGTATTCAATAGTCCTTCTCAACATTTAAAGCAAAGCTATGGCTGCTTTCTGCCTGCAGAATTAGTTGCAGTGTGCTGCCTTCATCTGAATACTGCCTTGTCAAACATGGCCTTTTTCTATTAGTACCTGATTTTCCAAAACAGCCCCAACTACTACTACATATGAAGGTAAAGCTCGGTACCACAAAAAGACAGAACTGACCAAACCATTGTACAGTTGGCTCTGCTGTTTCAGTTAGTGCTTTAATCAGCACCAACACAACAGACTCAAGGCTCAAAACTCAGCCCCTCCAACCTTTTATACAACTGCACTTGTGCTGACGGCAATGCACAGCTTGGTTGACTTTTGCGTACTTTAGGTGAAACGATAACCTTGAAAGTCAGTTCTGAGAAAGCAGAAGGGTAAAGGTATTTGATATTCACTGAAAATAGGTGCACATTAAAGAGAACAGATTACTAGAAAACATAAAACTACGCACAAACACCATTCATTATTTATGTAACACCAGTAACTAGCACTAAATACTTGTAACATTAAGAAAGGCTGGGCTGTGTGACTAAGTAGCATGGAAGAGATGAGAATCTTAAAATAATGATTTCTGTGAGTCCCATTAGAATAAATAATTCTACATTACAGTGAACATTACACATGTAGTTTTAAGCTTCTTTATGCATACGCAATTATGATAGAAATTTATTATCCCTTATTACTTTTTTCATCTACACAATATAGAGTTTCATGTACTGTAACACGGTTTTCTGGACTATACATGCATTCTGGCAGACCACAAGCATGAAAAACACGCACAATGGCTGAAAATCAATGGACTGAAGTGGCAAGTTTTGTATAGATCTAACTATAGTATTGTGTCGCCAGAGACTATTATAACTGGAACAACATTTGCATTACGGAGAAGACAATAAAAATTAAACGTCTTTCAACTTCCTGTCAATTCATGAATTCAGGAGAAGAAAGGGTTCTTTTCCACCATATTATGCTGCATTTGAAAGAGCCTGAGACATCAGAACACAGGGAGCTTATTCACAGCTGCCTGGTTTGCAGGGAGGAAAAGACTGCAGAGTATTACACTACCCATACTTTCTTACTCCCACTGAAAAGCCATCACAGACTCCAAAACCCCTTGGGCTGCTGGAACCGTAGCACCCAACTAAATTTGAAGTTCAGCTCAGGTACCTTCTGCCTGCAGGCCCAGGAGCTCCTTGTCAGCTCAGTTCCTTGCCCTCGGTTCCTTGCCTGAGCCAAGCTGTAGGTAAGCCTGCTCTTGGCCTTCCTACCTGGTGACCCTGACCTGATGTCCTGGTTTGTCCTTGGACCTGCCTCAGTAAGGCCTTTGCTGGCTGTCACTAGACTCTTGGTGACCCTGGTCACCATCACCAGAGCTGCCCTGGTCACTTCTTTTGTCTGCTGTGGGATAGGGTCCTGTGGGTGAGATCCCTGTCCTTGTCTGCCCGGCTGCCACCCATGGCTCCTGGCTCACCCTGCCTTGCAGGGCAGCCTATGCCTGCTGCTCCCTGACAGAAACAGGCTTTGGAGGATGCACACAGGCAAGTCTGTTTCCAGCTCTTGTGAAAAACAGCAATGGGTGAAGCCAATGAGATTGGTTGGTGTTGACCAAATCTGGTTTTAGCACTATCTTTAGTTTTCTCTTTAGGATATAGATGGTTCCCCAGGCCCTCCTAAAGACAAAGGCAGAGATTTCAAGGCCCCATTCACATATGTATGTCTTGTACATGCCTCACCATTAGTCATTTCCATCCCTATTTCATAAAAATGTAACATGTAAATAAAAAGCAAACAACCTTTTTCTTATGCTTCTCTGCAGCACAGAGGATGCTTCCTGCTAATCAGACACTTCTTAAAAGCATAGTCCCTTGTTGCTGTCTTTGGTTTACATTTACAACTTTACCACACATTCCTCATAATGCTTTTTATTTAATTTGTTGTGACAGAAGGAGCAAAACAGTTACATAACTAAGACTGAGCAATTTTCAGTATCAGCACAGGAGTAACTGTTCTCTAATAAAGACATAGCAATCAAATTAAAGAGGTTGGTAGGAAGGAGTTTAGTCATGAGAGCTATGTATCTTGCACTGCATAGGAATTAGAGCAGGCTGGCTGTACAACTTACTGTTGGACTAGAAACATGTGCTGAATATATTATTTAAGCAATGCATCTTTGAACTTTCAGACCTACAGAAATTTTTTCTTACAGCTCTTTGGCCAGAAGAACAAGAAACAAGTATGGCTTTGCTTCTTTTAAAGCAACCAAAAGGGAGAAGCATATAAAAGTCTGATTACCGTAAGGATGACAACAGTGCAGTGCGAGGAGTGAAAAGCTGAGAGTGTCCATCAGGAATAAAAATCTTTTTTCAGAAATTTAAAATCATTTATTGGATGTCAGTAGAAAGTAGAATCATAGAATCGTTCAGGTTGGAAAGGACCTTTAAGATCATCAAGTCCAACCATAAACCTAGCATGGCCAAGTCCACCACTAAGCCATGTCCCTAAGCACCATGTCTAGATGCCTTTTAAATACCTCCAGGGATGGTGACTCCACCATTTCCCTGAGCAGCCTGTTCCAATGCTTGACAACCCTTTCAGTGAAGAAATTCTTCCTAATATCCAATCTAAATCTTCCCTGGTGCAACTTGAGGCCATTTCCTCTTGTCCTGTCACTGGTTACTTGGGAGAAGAGGCCGACCCCCACCTCGCTACAACCTCATTTCAGGTAGATGTAGAGAGCGATGAGGTCTACCCTCAGCCTCCTCTTCTCCAGACCAAACACCCCCAGCTCCCTCAGCTGCTCCCCATAAGACTTGTGCTCCAGACCCTTCACCAGCTTTGTTGCCCTTCTCTGGACTCGCTCCAGCACCTCAATGTCTTTCCTGTAGTGAGGGGCCCAAAATTGAACACAGAATTTGAGAAAAGACTGGACATGGCACTTAGTGCCATGGTCTAGTTGACATGGTGGTGTTAGGGGAAAGGTTGGACTCGATGATCCTAGAGGTCTCTTCCAACCAAATCGATTCTGTGATTCTGAGTACAGGGGGACGATCACTGCCCTGGTCCTGCTGGCCACACTGTTTCTGATAAAAGCAATACAAAGTATTAAATGAACACTGTTTTCCTCCTTGTATTTAAGGCATATTGTCAACTTAGCATCTTCAACATTCCTAGACACAGGTAGAATTGTTACTGGAAAAAACACCCCTTCTAATAGCATTTAAATGTTGCTACTTTTCATCAGAAAGGGCCAAACTTGATTGTGAAGACAGAAAAATAGGATTATTAAGGGAAAATATAAAAACAGTTGCATAGGAGTCTGCTTAGGTTTAAAAAATGTTTTATTTTTGCATTGGGAGAAAAGGAAAGGTATGTAATGAAACCCTGGTAAGAATGTGGGAAGACAGAAGCGTGCCTGATGAGGATCAAAGAATGAAGATGACAAATCACAAAAATCTAAGTAGTAGTAGTACTGTTAGCTTTCTGAAAGTTCACTTGTCTTAGTCACTAAATTTTACAGGGGAACACAGAATTACAAGAAGCATCTTGCTCCCTCCAGGAGGTCTTAGTTTTCTCACCTAACCGCCCTGTGTTGACATGGGGGCAGCAGCTTGTAAGAGGCCATTCTCATGATGACCCCTACATGCACTGCAAGAACCTCTATCAGGTCTGAGGATTCACTGGCCCTTAAATTACAATGGCTCTTTTTTAATTAAAAGAGGGGTAGCCCACACTGCAGAAGAATGTCTCAGGAAGAGCACCAGAGGGGTTGTGAGCTTACTTTTGCTAAGTAAGAGAAAATAAAATACATGTAGCACATGAATCACAGGTCACATCCCATTTTGTCCATAAACAGCAAGGGAGAGAACAGCATGCTTTCTTTAAAAGCCAGGTACATGACAGGTCATTGGTTACAGAAGTTCAGAAGGCTGACTGCAAATCACAAATCTGAAGCAATACTAGAGCTGCATTATTTTTTTCCCCTCTATTAATTCAACAAAAGCTCAGCTGAAACCACACCAAGGATTTGCATGTTCTCAAGCCTGCTTTCTGAGATTGCTCTGATCACAAGATATTCCTGGGTTCTTTCATTTTTGCTCTGCTATCTGTGATATTTTCTCAAAAGCAGTTCTTTCTCACTCTTAGTTTCAGTCTTCTCTAGCCAGAGTCAGATTCATTTCTCTCTTACACCTCTTAAAAGAGCACAAACTCAGCACAGGTCTATAGAATAGTTATTTTGATAGCTGCATTACTACAGATGTTTTTAAAATCTTGAATGGGCCCATTATCTAAGCTAGTTGCTGAAAAAAACCTCCAAATAGTCTTGATCCAACATTCTACCCATTGTTTTTATCTTTCCAAGGCAAAACAAAGACCAAGAGTAGTAAATGTAGCACATATCAAATAAAATCTAAAACTAGGTCACTGCAGGACATAGAAGCTACTTCTGTGAGGAATTCACCACATGCAGACACCTTTCTAATAGGTCATTTAAAAAACTTTTAAAAGTTTGGGCTTTTTTGTGCTACTCTAGGTTCATATTTCATCAGTATTCTGTACTTTGATTGAGCATGTGCATTTCTGACATCAAAGTGTGTCCCAACAGCTGTAGTGGGATGTTGCCCAAAAGAACCACCAAGTTACGGGTTCAGTTAGTGAAACTGTGAGCAAAGAACAGTGATACAGACTGGGAATTTGAAATGAAACAAGAACCGCTACCCACCAGCAGCACTGCAGTCCCTTTTCCCTTCCCCCTTGCCCCTTTCTTCTTCTCAAATGAGGTAATGCTTTGGCAAAATAACGGAACACAGAGGCTTGTCAGAATTTTCCATTTTTATTCACTGGCTTATACTATGGCTTATCTGAAGACACTTAAAATTAAATCCTACTTCCTTGATTCAGTCAGGTCCCATTGATTTCAAAGGGACTATTTAGCCAAAGCCACGTGAAGGACACAAGCTTTATTGTTTTGCCAATCTATAAGATAGGACATTTACTTATTCTCTGGGGGATACTGCAAGAATAGACTGAATAATGTATAGATCTTTGAAGATGAAGCATCAAAAAAAATTTACCAAAAATACTGGTATTATTGATCTTATGAAAGATCTGAAGAACAGGAGCACTTTACACAACCAGTATCCAATAGCAATTGTAAAAATAAAAGATAATTTCTCAATTATCCCAGCTTTCTAATCCATTAACTTTGTCAACTGATCCACACTGGATTCAAAGAAATAATTTTGGGTTTCTTTCTTCTGTGATGTTTCTTGATATATTTACTTTTTCAAATATCTTCAAACTTTGAATTCCTTCCTTGCTTTTCATTATTGCTCAACATATTTTTATTTTTTCCCCCCCTTTTCTCCTTTTTAGGCTCATATTTGTTCACTCATTTTGTCTTGGACATTATGTTTTTGGGGGGATCTTTTTGGCTTTCTCAGTAAAATTTGCACCTTCAAACATTTGTATTTTATTTATGCAATTACTGCAAATCTATTCTACCATCAACCACTGTCTCTCTTTAGGTTGAAGTTTTATTGTCTTGTTTGAGCCTGTTTCAGTTACTTTACCATGACAGAAAGAGCTTTTTAATTAATAAATAATGAAATAACATATAAAGAAGACAAGCAACTATCACTCACAAAGCAAGATGATGACTGTGAAGAGCCAGTAACTAGAACAATACCAAACAAACTTGAATGTCAAGTGACATACTTTTAAGAACAAAAATGCATACAGCTAATTATCATCTAAGTGACTGGCCATACTTGATTCTTTCCTCATCAGCTTTCGAAGTTAAGGTGCTATGCAGGTTCACTAACTACTAATGCTGTACAATACATACTCTTATTTCTTCTAGGGTATTTTTTTGGCCACATGGTGTGCTGGAAGGAGAGAAAGATTAAACTTGTAAAAGACTGTCAGGTTTGCAAGGAGAATGAGTATTTGTCTACATATTTAGTCACATTGAAAAGACACTTAAGTTCCAGAGTTAATTTTAAACTAAAAGGTAAGAGTATACATACTAAAGGAAGGTTCCAAAAGCCTGACTGCCTATATTTAAATCCACTGACCAGCCAGATGATTATCTGGTATTTGAGTTGTATGAAGAAATGTGTATCTTTATATAATAATATAATATGGTAATCAGGACACCTCATTTCATTTTATTTCAAACTTTTGAGGGGAAGTTTTGAGAGTGCTGAAGCAGAACTGTGTTTCTGTAATCAGTAATAAACATGGATTTAAACTCTATTTACTGTATCTCTCATAAGATCAAGAAGAGTGTTCTAACTGGGCCATGTTAAGATTAAACGCTCAGTAATACACTTCTAGCTGTGGTCAGAATCAGATTCTCTTGAGGAAGACAAGGAGGAAAAAAGAAAGAAAAAAAAAAAAGGGTAACTACCGTGGCTCACAATCACACAGAAACCCACCAGTAGGCTTCTTAATTCCTGCACACAGCATCTGCTTCTTCCTCTAAACACAGTAGCTTATATTCCTTATAGGCATGAAAAATTTTAATATAAAAAGGTTATCACAATTTGCACCTCTGGGTAAAAAGTCTCTACCTTTGCCTAACCTTTTATGGAAATCAGTGCTACAAATTAAGACTGGGCATACTTTTTTCACGAAGCACTAAACATCTGTTTGTTTCACAAAAGCTTTTTCTTTTTTTCCTCAGATGTCTTTATGATAAGCTATATTAACCTTTTCAATGTCTGCCCATCAAGAAGCACTTCACTCTCAGCAATCCATTTCCCACCAATCATTTTGCTTAACTAAATACGTCTCTTGGTATGTCTTTTATACTGAGCGAACTGAAAGATGCATTCTGAACAGGGAATATCAGTCCTTCCACAATAATATACATTTTTATAGCTCAAAATTTTCTCTGTCCATTTTGGAGTGCCACTAGACAATGATCTGCTCAAAATTGCAATGAAAAAAGCTGATTGTCATTAACATTTCATATCATTCTATTATTCACAAAATTTATGTAGTGCAGAATCTGATGACATTATAAATATAATACATAACTATACATACATGTATGTATTTTGAAAGTGTGAGAATCTGTAGCCCTATAATATGAACTAAGAATTGCAATTTCCCAGCTGCATGCAAGTGGATGTCTGAAACAGAAAGAACGCCCAGAGTCAGATGGTTTCCTGTATTTTGTCTAACACCAGATTCACACCCAAAAATCATCCTCCGTTAAAGGACTATGCACTCAGAGCTGAAACAGAAAAAGAACACCAGTTTTTGAAGTGGAAAAAATTTATCAGAAAGAGAATCAAGACTGGTTCAGAATATTGCCAGGTTCAGATTTAAAAAAAAAAAAAAAAAAATCAGACAAAAGGAGATAATTTTCAAGACAGAAGCAGGACCTATGAACAGGGTCTAGGGTAAAAAAAAACCCCACAAAACAAAACAAAAAAACAACAAAACAAATCACACAACTACTGCAGACCATGACTACTTTAGCCTACTTCTGCATTTGAGCCAGACTTAATAACCTGTTCTAAGAAAGCTGAAGACGCATTTGCTTAAACTTGTGAGTTGCAAGCTGTGGTAAGTGAACTACAGTTTTGAGTATCTACAAAAGACAACTAAGAAAAGGAACTGAATTGCCAGTAAGCCCAGATATGCTATAGGCCCATAATTCTGCATGAAAGAAAACAAAACAAAACCACACCCAAAAAACCACACAACAAAACCCAACAAAACAACAACAAAAAGCAATAAACCCACAGAGGTCTGCAAATAAGCAAAGATTAAAACCGATGGTTTAGATGATACATAGTTAAGTATACTTATAGAACCAGATGGTCATGTAGCAATACGAAATGCTGGAATTTCTAGTTAGTATTCACGTTCTGTGCATTTCTTCACATTAGGCAGAGTTTCTTCAAAAGCAAATAAAACAAAAGCATGTTTAAAAACAAATGAGTAATAATGAACACAAACAGCCTTCTGTATTCCTTCTGCTAACTCCGACAATCCTTTTACCCAGATAGGAATAGGCTCCCCCTGTTTTTTGGGGTCCATGCCCCCAGCCCAATAAGCCACTTGAGCTGTTATCAACTGGTCGTCTGCTGGCCCATCACTCAAAAACAATCCTGGTCCCCAAAATCCTCTAGCCTCATCATCACTCAACTATATCCGATTGCCCCTGGTTAAAGAAACTCTCCACAAATACTCCATTTCTGTCTTCTGTGGTTTTCGTGAAAACTTAGCTTGCAATTCACTAAGCTTGGGTCCTGTCCATGAGGTGATATGGACAGTGCTTCAAGGGTTCCCACCTTGTGGACTCGTGTGCTGCTTGGTTTTAATAAGAGGTCATACATGCTTTTCCTCCAATTCTATCATTTCATTAGAGCCATTTTCATCAGGGTCTCCCCAGATGTCCCCACCTCAATCCTCGGGGTCTGCTTCCGCAGTCAACTTCCACATTTGCACAATACTGGGGGGCTTTTTTGCTTATGCTAGCATGATTTCAATTTTTTGTTCTAATAGACACATCCACTCTCTTTCTCTTTGTAATTCTGCTTGCAAGCAGTCTATCTCCAATAGTCTTTTAAAATTGTCCTTTTCCAATAGTTCATAGTATATCTGCTGGTTCTGTGCTTATATAAAGCAAGCATCCAGGATGGCACAGAGTTACTATTGCCATGGCATTACTCTTCTGCCTTTTCCATCTTGCTGCTCTCCCTACTACCACTTCAGGGTTGAACCACTTCTCGTTTGCCCAATGTATACCCTGGGGGAGAAGGGACACTCCCTATGACCGCTTCAGGGTTGAACCACTTCTCCTTTGCCCACTGTGTATCTGGGGGAGAAGGGCTACAGTCGTGCCTGTAGAATTTCACATGAATTATGAAATACACTGTGATAATTTCAAAAGACTGAGTAAAAGGCAGAGAAGTGTCTCTGGTGAGCACTAACACAATCTTACATATATTATATCTGTAAAGGAAGATCCTCAAGAATCTATGTCTCCTTTAGAGGTAACCAGAAGCTCACAGCATAGTAGACCACTAATAAGAAAGGCATACTTAGGTGTCGCAGGTGATGCAGATCTTCTGGACATGGCAGCAGGAGAATCAGACCTTCTTAGAGGAGATCCCATACCAGATGATGAACTAGGTGTTGTGGGTCGCTTCTCTTTCTTTATCTTCTCAGTCTAGAAGCACGGTTCATTTTAGTTTCCATAATTAGGACCAACACATGAAAAAAAAAATTGATTGTTTTATCAACAAGATGGCATATACAGATTTGTTTAACATATATTTAAGATAAAAGTTTCTTAAACACCAGCTCACAACTGACTGGCAATAGTTTTTTTATTTTACATGGACATAAACACTCCCCACTGTGTCTTGTATGGACATAGTATACCAGTTGCAGATAGGTAACACCACAAAAGAGCATCTCCAAGAGTTCCTGGGATGGGTGGCGGCACTGGGTGGAGTTTTCAAAATCATCTATATGTTCCTGCAACACCTCTTAGACAAGATCAGTAGCGCACCCAGGCATCTCGCAGAAATGCTGCTGGATGTTACAACTAAGATGGACACTACACAAATCTTTAGCTCCCAGCTTTGGTCCTCTCACTAGTGTCTAACTTAGATTGCATGAATCCCCCTACTATTAACTATTACAAGACACAGGACCTTATGTGAATTTTACAGCCCTAGCATAGATTTTTTTTTTTTTTAAACATGCCTTACATTGTGTAGACTCAGTGAAGGTGAATGACTTGCCTTTGTTTTTCTGGAAACTACAGTGGACTAACAATGCATCTTTTAAGCAAACAGCATTAAAAATGTCCACAGAAATAGTTAAACAATGGTATAAAACAGAGGCATTGTCAATACACGTGGTAAGTTTCCAAAATATGGGAAGCTTGCTAATTAACAAGCAAGATTGGATAGTCATACATAGTAGAGAGATCTTATTTGTCATTCTCATTCCCAGAAGTTACAGGCAAGTCCAGAAACATACACTTCAGTGCCAGAAATCTCAGTTCCCTGAAAATAAAGGTGTTGCTGTTCCAAATACCAGCGCTGAGCATTGATTCCCAGGAGGATGAAGATACCAAAACGCTGCTAAACAGGAGCATGAAAGCAACAGATCCATGCAAGGCTTACTTTCTAACTGCTGTTTCTTACAAAAGAGGTAGCACTTGATTATTATGAACGTAAAGGGAAAGGTATCCAGAAGCTGCATCAGTTTACACAGAAGTGAAATCAAAGCCATTGCAAACTCACCTGAGTAACTTCAGCTGCAGCCGCTCCTTTCATGGCATCGAAAGTGGAGGGTGAAGTTGCCTTCTTTCTGTCGGTGCTTCGGGTGGGGGAAGGCTTGTAGGGAGATTTAAGAGGACTAGCTGGTGCTACACGAGGACAGATATGGAATACTAAAGAGTTATAGTACAATAGCAAGAGCAAAAGGGAGCACAGGGAGACAAAGTAAAGGAGAGGAGAAGACAGCATACTTTTATGTTATAATGTTCAAAGGTAATTTTCAAGGTTTTTTTAAAAGTGTTTCAAAAGATCACATTATATAACACATTCAACACGGCCCCATGTTTACTAAAAACGCCTCAACTGAACAAAACATTTTATAGGATTTTATCTTCTTTTTTAAAAATTATCTCTAAAATATTGCTCTCCAAACTCATATACTTTTTGAATCACCTGACTATGACTGTGAATTTTTTTCTTCTGAAAAGTCCAGCTTTTTTTGCATATGATAAAAAAAGTAATCAAACAGTTCTAGCTGGGTGACTTTTGAACAAATACTGCAAAACAGGAAAGGTGACAGAAGCGTACGCTTTTTTTTTTTTAAAGCCTAAACAGAGCAAAGGCTCCTAATTACCTTAATTATTTGTCAAAATAATACTTAATTAAAAAAAACAAAAACAAAATCACCAAACACAAAAGCAACCCCAAATCTAAACTAAATGCTGCTGTATGTATTTCAGTTATTGTTATTTGTGGTAGACATCAGTTTGAGTGCAACACATGCATTACAGCTTACCAGGCAACTTTTTCTGGGTGGTTTTTTTTTTATTTGCAATATGAACAGGATTTTTTTAAAATGGGATATTTTACTCCTGTTTCATACTGTCTTCTAAGATGAAACTTTCACACACATAGAACAGACAACAGAGTATATGCTCTATTAATAAGACTGAGACTAATTGTAACCACGTGACAGTCTGTTTCCAATCTTATTCAACTGAAGTCAAGAAGCATATTGACTTTGGAGAAGCAGTAATTACACTCAAATATAAAGGAATTCACATGTCCTTTTTTTTTTTTTATTGGGGGCAGTCCTGTAAAATTTCTTATGAAGCCTTTTTGTATGCTTTTAAGTTTAACTGGACCTGTGCATTCTTTGACTGACATTCCAGCAAGTTGGCAAAAGTTCACTGAATATTAAGAAAATTGTTGAGAAACTTAAATGCTGCTTAAGTATTTTTACTTCCAATTGTAAAAAAAAATTTAATTGTTTGTGTCCAATAACAACTGTTTGCCTGAATATCTTGACTCAGAGTGACATTAATAATGCATTGCCCTAGAGAAAGAGTCTTAAATTGAGGCTCCTCATTAATAAGCTTACAGAAAATGCAGAAGCAGAGCAATTTTGACCCAAACATAATGACACAAGACACAGTATGAGCTCTTGAAAAGGAAGAGCCCTCTTCCCTGTTCAAGAAGCTACTTCTGCGGACAGAAGTACACGACAAGTGGGAGATCTCCCTCAACCCTTTTGCTGGCAATTACTGACGAAACTGTCAATGATCACTCTGAGTACTGATGCTGTTTGCAAACTGTGATACAGCCTGATTGCCTTGTGAGGAAATGACAAGAGGATACTGGTTCAGAGAGCTGTTCCCAGAATCAGCACTCCTGTTTCAGGGAAAAAGCAGTTTGCAGGCCAAATTGTATCACTGTCAGACATGCCAGTGCTACTTTAAAGGTCCTGCGATGAAGAGAGAGATAAAACTGGGAGTTTACAAACAAAACGAGTGGAGAAGGACAAAGGAAGTCCCTATTGATTTCTTCAGTATCAGATACAACACAGAAAAAACAGCTGTAGGTGGCCCCAGCAATTCACCTCAAAATTTTAAGCAGAATACACTGATCTAGTATCAAGTTAGCTTTAGTTCAGTCTTAGCAGTAGTTGATCCCTGAGCAGTAAGTAAACTGGGAATTTTCTCATGGGCCAAGTACTGTATGATATTTCTGTTTCCAACAGATGCTGCTTTTAATGTAGAAAGAAAGGAAGTCATTTTAGAGTCATTCATTATCAATCTCCCTATGCCCTACAACAAAGAAGTGACACACAAAGGAAAGTAGGCTTACTTTGCAATTCATTTTTAAATAGTTTTGTATTAAAAGCACATATGCAGGACCTGATCCTATTTCAATCATGATGTATGAAAATACTCATCATAAAGATAATCAGTCTTTTACCATCTAACTAGTTTTATCCTGAAAAAAAGTTTCCTTTTGCAGATAGGCATTTGAGTGTGGGGTTTGGGGTGGGGTTTTTTTGTTTTTAATAGAAGTAAAAACAGCTGTTAAACTTTTGTCCTTGTTTCAGCAAACATTATGACCAGGTATAGCTTTATAAGTAGAAACTACTCTGGAAGTCAGGCACTTGCCTAAGTATTAGCAGGACTGGAAACCTTAGTTTTGTAGATGTTTGCAAAGTAAGGGTTTTATTAGACCACCATTTACAGATAAGAAGAGTAACCATCATCCCTAATTTTTAGCTTCTTAAAGATCAATCATTTCTGCAACTGACACCTTCCTATTGGTGTCTCTGTCTTCTCTAAGTATCATTTTGTATGTGTATACACACACACATATATATAAAAATACACATACAGTCTCACAGTTTAAGGCAAAAAGTAATTTAAGAGCAAAGTACTGGAGTCCTGGTAAAAATAATTAAGGCTCAAATGGTGCATTGGGATTTTTGTTCTACATACTATCTGGGTATGAAAGAGGATGACATTAATATGTCAAATAAAGTTTCTGAGAGGTGTCACACACTGGTCTAAAAAACTGTTTCTTAAATGAATATATTCAGTTTTCCATTGGCTTAGGTTTTAGTGATTTTGTTAATTCAAATTTTTGCTTGCTTTTTTAAAATTATGTTGTTTTTAAAAAGAAGCCATTCAGAACAGACAAGACAGACAAGATGATATGTTTTTTCAAGCTTTTAAATACACTGCTATCATGAACAACTTAGTTCATCCTTGATTTTGTACTATCATGTAAATTGTCATTTGGTTCATAGTACTCCATTTCTTTCAGCAACTACTCAAATGCAACCAAAAACATACCTTAACGGTTTCAAAGTGAGTAATTCACATTTTTACCTGCATTATTGTACTGCTCAGAAAGCATTAATGTACTTCTGCTTCTGGCTAAAGATGACTGTGTGGGAGTCAGCAGTCGAGAAACAATAAAGTTTTCCATTGGACTAAGATGCATGCGGTGAGCTGAAGGATGGGAGCAAATAAAATAAAATTTAAAATGCAAAGAAATAAAACAATGTTACATTAAAATAACTGAAACAAAATGATGAAATAATTAAATGAAATTAAAAAAAACTTGACGTGTTTGAGATTTAAAATATTTAAAGATAATTTTCATTCTCTCTGAAAAAAAGGTTTCTAGTTTCTCCATAATTTTAAATTATTTTTCCACCTGTACAGTAAATATAGTAAGGTTAAGACCATGTTGCATTTTGTTCTTACACACAGGCATGCTCCATTCCGCAAAATGGTTGCTTTCATGACTCAGCATCAAAAAGGTCTGCCTTCCTCCCCGGGTAAAAAAGGTGAAACATTTGGTATAACAGCACAGCTACTCACTAATGTGCCAACCATACTGGGACTGCATTTAAAATTTGCAGTCTCACTGCATTATGTAAGTCTTATTTATATAATATGCCTGCATTCCTTCTTACTCCATAAATACAAGCATCAACAATATAAGACAAATATTTACAGATGCTCCTATTACATGGATACATATATATTGCCATCTATCATAATAACCTCAAAGCTATTGACGAGTTTTCATTAAGTAATTCAGAAATGAAAGTAAATTTACCTTCTCTTTCCATTCTAGTCACAAGCCTTCATTGTCACTTATTTCAGTCAATATATTTTTTTCTCATTAGAGTTTTAAAAAAGGGGAGGCGAGAAGGAAAAAAAGACACACAAAATAAACCAAAAAAATCCAAAGAGTTCACAGTGGGATAAATCCTTCAGTCCTCTCTGTAGTGGTTAGTAACCACTAATCCCACAAGATGATCATCTTTTGCTCAGCCTCTCATGGATCAGAGTTTCAAATCAAATTAAAGGGCTCTACAACTTTGGCCACCAGACTGAAGTCTCCCAGGTGGCTCATCAGACATACTTCTGCCCTTGGTACAGCCCATGTCTATTGTCGAGCCACATGTTTGGTTTGTTTGTTTTTCATTATTTGGCTATAAGATCACAAGCTGTACAGTTACAGAAATTGCTGCAGTCACAGCATGTACTCGCAACCATGTTTGCTGGAATATCAAAAACTGGAAAAGAATCAGTAAAAAAAACCCACAGTGTTTGTTGCTGGACTAGGATCTCCAGCATGGCAGCAAAGTCTTGGGACAGGCTGCAGAACTATTTTATTCTATTAACTTATAATCCCTCAAATGCTTGAGTTCTTCTGAATAATAGACATAAGCGAGTTACACAGCTATAAGGACAAAAAGAGGTGCTTTAAGCAGAAGGAGAGTATATGCTGGTAAGAGACCAGCATATTCACTTGCCTCTGTCGGGGGAATGTGTTATTGCCGCTGTGGAGGAGGAGAGGCGCTTACTGATTGGCGATTCCATTTGCTTTGGCAGATTCATTGTAGAAGCTGAAAGTTTGTCACATGCTGCAGAGAGATGCATTGAAGATATTTATATTCACATCATGGTGTTGGTAAACTCCCCAAATTAACCTCGCATTTGTACTTGTGGCCCTCGCCACTGATCGTTGCATTGAACAAGGCATGAGATAAGCTCCTTCTGACAGCTGGAGGACCAGCATTTTATAAGACATGCTTTGGGATGCAACTTTTCTGCTTGTGAATTTAACGTTCCAGTTTTATGACAGCCTATCTTTTATACTGCCACTGGCAAATAATATTTTTTATATATATACACACACACATATATATATATATGTGTGTGTATATATATGAGGTCTGAATGAGTGAAGCCATTCTGATGCAACATATTCAATACCAGCACAAGCAGAAAACAAACTGCACACATGACAACTCTGAACTCCTCATCTCCATTCCCCCTCCCCTCTACTTTCACCCTCGCAGAGCTGGGGTAGACCGTAAGTACTATTCTGACAATGAAATAACCAACATTTGTGTGTTCGCATGATGAGAACTCACGGTTTTAATGACTGATCTGGCACCAGCCATTTCGCTTTATCTATTCAAAAAAAGAAAAAAAAAAAGAAAACTTTTTTGGTACTATCCCAAGTGCTTTCATTTTTCTTCTGAAACACTGTTTGCGCACAATACCTATTTCCTACCTTGCCATTTATTCAGCTAAGTGACAGAAAAAATGTTATTCAAGTATTACTACAGTGTGCTAGTATATAATGATCACTACATGATGCTCAGAAGCTAAAAGCATAGATGCTTTGTCCCTTAAATTTGAATTTTACTTCTTTCAAAACCAAAAATATTTTCAGCTAGAGATGTATATGTGGTCCTAATTCTGCAGCCCCTAAGTGACTGCATTCCCTATTATATGCATTGAAAGGTTGCCTCAGTGGGGTCTGCAAGATTTGCCTCCCTCTACTACAGTAAACAAAATTCTCTCTGTTTGCTTTTTTTAAAAGGCAGGTATAACGCTGGTATGCTGCAAAACATCAGTTGCATATCCAAATCTCTTTGTATATGAGGAACAATTAGCACAGAAATTTGAATCTATTTGCACAGAAATAATAGTTCTGTAAGATCATGGGCAGAACAACATTTATTGTGCATTCTGCAGGAGTAATATCCAAGCCTAGCTCCTCTTTTCGGGGGAGAGGAGGAACCTAGTTCTTAAAAGCACAGGCTGTGTTACATTTTCAAAATGCCAAGTACATTTGCAATCAAAATTAGAAATCCTACACGCAATCTATTCTTAATTTTGGAGGACTCATCTACTTCACAGTCCTTTTATGGGAATAATTTAAAAAGACCCAAACAACTGAACAATATAAAAGAAAACAAAACACAATTGCCTAAACAAAGTCAACTACTTGAGTTTGTCACAAATACCAGCTTGGCCAAAATCCACTTCAGGAGGCTGAAAACATAGCAGGGCTGTTTATACCAAATTTGCTTGCTCTTAAAATATTGCAGAAAAAGGCCCTTGAGATGGAAAAAGACAACTGTTCTGATAAAACATGGTCTCTGTAACACATTTTCTCTTACTGTGCAACTGAAATTTTTTTCAACAGCACCTGCATCTGTGCAGGTCCATTAGAACTGTCAAATATATGTATAATTATATTTAGACACACACAAATACAGAGCACCCGCAGAATTAACAGAGATGACAATCTGAGCGGTAAAGTCTACAGTTAGTGAGAAAACCATGAAATGCTTCTACTGTGCTGTAATGCAACGCATGCACTGCTCCACCATGGCAAAATTAAAAGGAAATTAGAAAGACATTTGGTCTACATCACTAAGGGTAATGCTGTAGAGTACCAGACTGAAATAATAAGAAAACCGTGGTTAGGAGGGACAAGATCAGTGCATGGATTACAGTGATTAGAACAGTTATAAACAAGACATGATGGTACTGTGATTCTCTGAAATACCATTGAAGGAATCAGCAGGAGCAGTAGAGGTCACAGGGTCTGGAGGAAGGGTGTTGGCAGCTAAACCTAGAACAGGGGGTGGGGTATTTTCTGATTCACCTACACAGCAATCAGAGCAAAAAGAGGTGAAAGAAATTACTGAATAAATTGGGGGAGGTGGAATTAAGCATAAACTGCATCACAAAGACAAAATGGTTTATTTTTCAAAGTATGAAAGACTTCTTTTATTACCATGTATATTTAATTTCCTGGCTTTTTTGATGGCATACTGTGAAAACTATGATGTGAAACAGATTTTACCTTTTTAGAGTAAAGTGTATTTACACACTGTTTAAAAGAGAGTAACTGTCATATTTCATCATCACCCAAACATGGATATTTTTCCCCTTAACAAACCTGACAAATTTAAATAAATTATATGATTTAAAACAGAAAACATGCATCTTTTTGAAATATAAAAGCAGTACATGACTGATTATGTAATAAAAATAATTTGTTTTGAAGAAAAAACAAAGAGAGCCACAACAAAAAGTACATGGGGGAAAAAACCCAACTATTTTAAACTGCATATGCTGCACAGTCATCTAGAAATTCCCATCAGGTTTTTAGAAGTACCAAACAGAAACAAATCATCTTTTGCAAGGCTTAGACAGCACTCAGTCTTTTGGTAAGTATTAAATTTGCTAACTGTGTGCGTGGGAAGACAATGTGGAGAAAGAGAATAAGGGAGAGAGAGCATAAATTTTAATTTTAGCATTTAGGCATCCTCCAAACAGGTTCTGGTTACTCTATCAAAATGGTCTGCATTCCTAATGTTAGGAGTGACCTTTCTCCCCAGAAGGTATTAGAGAGAGGAAGCCTGGCAAGCAATTAGAAAGCATTTATTCACACCCCAAGGCAGTAGCCCCTACAATACTACCCTAACTATAAAATGCATCATCCTTACTACCTCCACAACCTCATGCCTTTTGCACTTCAAGATCTGCAATGCAGGCAGCCTGTTTGACTTACCATCTCTCCCTCCTGAGCCTGCAGCCAGTGCTCCTCCCCACGACCATCGCTTCTGCTTCTGTTCCAGCTGCTGGCTGCGTTCAAGGGACCGACGCATCATGGCTTCTAAACGTTCCTGGTTATATTGGTACAAAACCAGAAACCAAATCTGAATCAGTTCTTTAGGAGCTTTTATTTCCTCCTTCTGAATCCATGCTAAAAATACACAGTTCCCCTGTTGCTCCATGCAAAATGATTACAGGAGCTTGTCTGCAATAAAAGAAAAAGGACTGAATAAAGAAGGTATCAGCATGCTACCTACCTCCAAATATGTGTATCCTTTGTCTGCAAGCCACTGAGGTCACTACAGAGGCCTAAGTAAGTAACACAGGTTGCATCGCTGCCTAGCATCTGCTCCTGCTGGTGAGCCTGCTGCTGTGCTCTGGACTTAATTTGTATAAGAATAATGCTCGACAAGCATTAACTCCTTCTTGTCTATGCAGACCTCAGGATTTTTTTTTCCATCCCTTTCTGAGCACAGCCAAATTGCTGCAATGCCAGTGGCTCCACCTAGCCACGAAGATAAATGATCACTTCAAACCCAAAGTAGGTTACCTTGCAGGATGCCCAATTTATTTATTTATTTTTACAAAAACGCCTTCCTTTTTTTCCCACTGTGTTCTTTACAGTCCAGGCATTTAAGAGCTTCTGATTTCCTCCCCGCTGCCGTGTAATTTTTTAGTGCATGCCCAGATAGTGCTGTTCTGAGATCTACTTTTTTTCCTCCACTCCCATATTCTTCTCCAGGACTCGATGAGTTAGGCTTTTCAGATGGGGAAGAACAAGGAGATTTCTTTCCTCCCCCTAAATCCTACCCTATCTTTAACTTACAGCTGTGTATGGTCACCTTATTCCCTCTCCATCATCTCCTAACTCTCACTCAAAGACCTCCACTCAGTTTCGTTCCCACCTCCTGCCCCTGCTAGTTTCTCAGTGGTTCATTGTTGTGGCAATGATCTCTGCACCCTTTTCTCCTTCCAAGCAGAAAAAAAAAAAAAAGGCTCTTTCCCACCCACCATTCCACCACCTACCATCCTCTTCCTTTCCTCCTCCCAATATCTCATTCACATCTGGTGATCTCTTCATCCTCACATTTCAGCAGCCCAACCCCTATTGTAAAAAATGAGTCTGCTCTTGCTGCCTCCAACTCCTGCCCCAATGGTTTTCAGCCCTGTGATCCTATTAGTATTTTTGGTCCTATTACTTACTACCTTTGCTGTGTCCTTCTGGTCTAGTATAAAACTCCTACTCTATCCACTTCGAACTCTTGATTCTGCAGGCTTCTGTGACTACATCAGATCTCCTTTGATTTCTATCAATCCCCTGCTCTATCTCCAATATCTTTTGGCAAGTCAGACCAACTGCGTGGAAAACCTCTCCTGCATCTCTTGGCCAGATTACTTTGTTTCACCGATTCATGAAAATTATGGGTTTGTATTAAAGGTGTGTGCATCAAAGAACAACATAAGACAAATGAAGGCTCTGCGTTAAGATACATGGGGAGCTGCAGGAGCAAGTAATGGCAGGGGGGAACAGAGGATGGTCAGTGTTGTAACAAGGACTAAACTCTTCTCCTAACGTCCACCACACAGCAAACTGAAAGACCGCTTGCATAGCAACCTCAAGCAGTTTGCAGCAAAATTTTTCTATTACTCGTGCAACTGAATTCCACTCAGTATATGAACTGCCAAAATATGTCTGGAAAGCAGCTATTACTTCCATATAATTCAAAAATTAATTAACTTTGAATTATAATATAGTAAGTAATCAACACTATAACATCTTGAGTTTTTCACACTCTTGTGTTTAAGTGCATACTTTTTACAAATGTAACAATAGTGCATTTGCACCAAAACAATCCCTGCAAGGCTGAAGGATATTCTTCTCCATTTAGCAGTTGTTACATCAGTCTTTCAAGTCTGAGTGCTGGATTAGATTTGATGCTGTCTACCAGTAGCGATTCATTTAAACATTAGTATATTGATAGGATCAGCACTAATTTTATCAATTTCCTTTTTAACAAAATCTGATGGTTTTATTAAAAATGGATCTTCAACAAGATGGACGTTATTGCTCTCATTCGCACTAGCATCCTTAACATGGCCCATACATGTTATATGTTCATATATCTTATGGATATATGATGTTCGTATCATCTTATGGAACATAAGAGCAGTAGAAGAACACAGCTTCTACGGAGACTTCCCAATACTCTGTGTACAGCCAGACATTTATTTGCAAGGTATTTCCAAGTCACATGGAAGTTCAAGATAGGGAAAGGGAAAAAAATATTTTAACTAAACAAGGACTAGCTTTGCTTTTATCCAGTCCCAAAGCCACTGGCTACCTACTGTTAAAAGCAACTCTTCAATAGCTTCTGTTGAACAATATGCTTCTTTCCTCAAGGCTCATGGACTGCTTTTACTAAAGGAAGTCGGCAGCTTTAAAAGCTATAAGGAGGGAAAGGCAGTGCTACTGAAGACCTCTATAGATAAGAAAGGTGCAGACAATGCAGACAGGACAATTTTCAGACACTTTTATTTCACTCCTGTCTGAGGAACTGGACACACTTCCACTGTGCTCTGCAAGAAGCTCCAGCTGCCCCAGAGGAGAACTCTGCCAGTACACCTTCATTCCCATCAACACAGACTTTAAAACCATCATCTCTTATCTGGCACTGTAGAAGGGAAAAAGTAAACAAAATAAATTGAACTTTAGCCACCTCCTCTTTGAGAAGTCCTTTGCATGCAAAACAGCCAAGCAGAGGATGCTCTGATGTAGAAAGCCAACAAGTCCCCACAGTTTGTCAAGAGCCATTAATCTCTCCAAAACTCTTACAGATGCAACAACAACATTTTCTAGAGAGAGATGTATATAACCTGTTCCTATCACAAATATGCACTGCCTTCTCCTGTGTTAAAAAGCAAGGAAAAAAAGTCTTAAGGAAGATATAAAGGACAATCAATAAGGCAGAGAGCAAGGAAGAAAATCTCTCTACTTGGCACTTCAGATGCCTGATGAGCAAGTAAAATGGGTGCTCTAGTCCCCACCCACTGTAAACCAGTGTTAAAAGGAGAAACACTGAGGACATGCTGCAGTATACTGGTTCACTGGCCAGGGCACACCTCCCCGCTCCAGGTATGGGAAATACAGGTTCAAAGCTCTTCCAGTAAAGGTGGCCTCAAATGTCCAGAATGACTTATGTGCAGCGAGTAGCTCGCAATGCTCAGGGAGCAGCAACTTCATCACCATCCTTACTCAGACCTCCACTGCTACTACGCATACAGAATTTGAGGGGCTCATCAGAAGAGCGAGGGGGTGGGAGGGTGGGATTTCGCAGATTGTTTAGTAGCATTCAAATAGAATTTGAGAAATGAGGGAATGACAAATAACCATGAAGGGAAGCCAGGAGGTAGTGGTGTCTCCTTTTCCCAGTTTCCTTCTTCCCTCATCCTTCCCTGTTCTACCAATTATTCCCTTATGTACCTTCCTCTCCTTCAGAGGCTCCTGGATTTGTCCTCCCACCAATCCTAATCCACCCCTAAACAAAAAAGCATCCTCTCCTGTCCTCCTGCCCACATAGCCTTCTCTCGGGTTCCTCAACCTGGGGCAAGGGGGGGAGGGAAGAAAGGAAAGGAGAGGGAAAGGAGCTAGGTCTGGGCCTGCCTTGGCTCCCAAAAGGCTTTGGGCAGTTTAAGGTTGAAGGACCAGGTCAGTGAGCAGAGCTAGGACTGGTATTCGTATTATAACCAAACACTTGGAGGCAGCCTTTCTCTCGCCATTAGAAAAGTCTCCCATCCCATGTACAGGGTAATGGGGAGCTATAACAGCTTGCTGATGCTTGGGAGAAACATCACTGTGCGCTCAGCCTCTTAGGTCCATCTCTCGGCAAGTGCAGGAGGCCACTACAGGAGATGGGGTCCCCACTGAATAGATCCTTTGGGTCTGACCTGGCACAGTCTCTCCTATGTGCGACAACCCTGCTCTCATTCCTCCATCAAAGGCAAACCATGCAGGCAGTTGCTCACTCTTCCAACACCCCTCCCCCTTCCCTGCCCCCCTCCGGTGCAAATTTTGAGGACAGGGTTTTGGAAGTTTTTGTACTTGTCACTTTCCCTTACAACTCCCATAAAGTGGATCAATTTTGTTTACCTGCAAAAGGTTATTACAGCAGGAAATACTAGGGTAGGAGCACATCAAGGTCAACGATGTTACCACAGAAGGAGGGAGACCTCCTACCCTTTGATTCAGGTTTTTGCCATTTTTCTTACCAAAATTTGAAACATACCACATGACAAAATATCTTCAAACGAATTCTCAGCCATTATGCAGAAGCCACAATCAGTATGCTACAGTTGAAAGAAAAATGGCAGAATATAATCTTCCCTTCAGGTTAAAGTGAAAAATCAAACAACAAAAAAAAATTTCAAATGGACAACAGTATGTTATTCTCATCCCCTGCAGAAGTGTTTTATCTCTTCTGCAAAGATATTTTGATCCAAAGATGGGGGGCAGAAAACATCACGCGGAGACATACACACACAGAGCATTCAGAAGTCTGCATCAGAAATTGGACTCACTATAGCAAAAAAGAACCTTAAATGATCTCAGCAGGGAGAGTAGAACAGAGGAAGGGTATGAAGATGTTTCAAAAGATACACGATTAATTCTGTACTGTGCTAGAATTTTAAACCAGCCTAGATTCTTCACTGCTTTAGGTAAGAATTTCTGATTTTATGTCACTGAGGAAAAATGAAATAACATGTTCTCATAAACATTATTTCAGTTTCATGGACAATAAACAAAAGAGTGAGAAAAATATCTCCCTTTTATAGAAACACTCATCTTTAAAAACTACCTTCTGGAAAGCTGGTGCTTTATTGTCTGACAGTCAGAGCACCAGATACATTAGCATAAGTAGATGACTATTCTGTGAGACCAGGAAAAAAAAAAAATCAAGATACAAAAAAAAGCTTTGG
The DNA here is from genome assembly GCF_000690535.1 of Cariama cristata. Taxonomy (NCBI): domain Eukaryota; kingdom Metazoa; phylum Chordata; class Aves; order Cariamiformes; family Cariamidae; genus Cariama; species Cariama cristata. Next base: position 28,821 of record NW_009607799.1, read on the forward strand.
AAAGTGTTTTTGATGTACAAGCAGTAGTAGAGTACTTACAGCTGTGGTGATGTGCATTTGCAGTTCCTGAAGGAATGCCCACATCTCTGGGGAAAAAACAAACAAACAAAACCCCAAAACTCCCCAAAACCACAGAACAATAACAAAACAAAACAAAAAAACCCAACATTTAATGCATGTCAATATTCAGCTATGTGTAATGCTACCATACAGAGTTGCTCTGCCGTACATCTCGCAGTGGGCCTTACCTCCTCCTCTTTAAGCTTTTGTCTCCTTTTTTCTTCAACAGCTGCTCTCTTCTGCTCCTCTCTCTGCCTCTGTTCCTCCAGTCTTCTCCATCGCTCCTCCATTTGCTTTTCATATTGCAGTTTTGCTCTTCTTTCCTTCTCCAGTATCTGCTGTTCCCTAGCAGCTTAAGCAAAGAAAAAGGTGTGTTTCACTTTATGCAAATTTTCTTCTGCTTTAAAATTATTTGATAACACGACACAATAGTGTAAAACAACAAATACAAGTACACAGGGCTTTAGTCCACTAAGATCAAAAACGTAGTGCACAGAAGTGCTGGAACGATTAGTAAATCTAAGTGATTTGCTCAATAAATAAATAGGGAAGCCTTCTGTACACAAGGTGACAGTTTGTACCCCGTACCTGTGTAGAAACAGTGTACAAAATAGTTATCAACACTTTTTTGTTTATGTTTCAAATCTCTATGTAGCTTAAAGCCAAATTCTTTTTTCAAATGTTCCCAGTAGGTTTTAAAGTGAATCCGTTATAAAGAAGTTCCAAGGGCTTTTGCTTCAACATGTATAACTGTGCTTCTCATTATGGTGCTGCCTTCAAAATAAATACACGAAAACAACATATGCTAAATTTTCTATGAAGCTTTGAAAATACACCATTCTGTTCATAATTTGGTGCTACATCATTATCCACTTCTGCCTCTGCATGAGAAAAATTGTTTCTGTTATTGAGGGTTTGCCCACTTGTTTATTCCAACTGTAGTCATAATCTTCTTGAGACATCTGCTTGTTACAGAAATTCAGACTGCAACATTACATACAGGACTGTTGCTTCAGGTTTACATAGGAGAACAAGTAGCAGCAGTTAACATGACAAATCGTGAAGAAAAATCCACTTCTCATGCAAGTGTATTTCATAAAAAGGCAGGAAAGAGGAGTTCAGTAAGCATGCCTACATATGCACAAGTCTGTAATGTCACATACCAACACACATGGAGCCAATATCAAAAAAGGAATATTCTCACAGTTGCCAGGCTAAGAACTTGAAAGTTAGGGAAAGCCAGAATTAACGCTGCTTATATAAGAGCTAGTCCTTCAACCTGCTCACCTATTTAGCCTCAGTCTGCTGCTTCAGTTCCTGCTTCCTTGTACAGCAGATTTTCACCCTTCTAACTCTCTCCCAGTATCTCCCCATCATTCCTAAGCTCTTGCCCAGACATCTCAATTCCCTCTTCTCAGATCAGCTTTTTCCCTCAGGTCCTGCCCCCAGGCTCTTTAACCACAGCCATGACCTTCAGTCCCTCTTAGCCCCACTCCACCCTCAAGCCCTTGGTTTAAAGCCAGAGTCCCTCCACCACCACATCCTTTTCCAACAGTTGCATTTCTTTGCCTTGAATACTAGATCCTCCTAAAATACTTCTTCCTCACATCCAACCTGCTTTACAGAACACGTTCTACATTATTCTTGTTAGAAATACAGTTGGTGTTGTCTTCCCCTTTTGGCTCCTGAGAATTCACTATTCCTTCTGTCCCAGGATAGGGTAGTATGAGAGAGGTGTCAGTGCTGCAGGCAAGCCTGGACTTGTACGCATGAAGAATCAGACTTGTCAATAGATACGAGTTACCTCAGAGACAGTGGAAGACAAGTGACCCGTCACTAATTGTTAATGACTACTAGTCATGTCAGGTAAAGCACGTGAAAACAAGATGCTGGAGTTGATAAAAACCAAAAAAAGTGAGGTGTCCAGAGATTGTGCTAAGATTACCGTCTGAGTAAGTAGATGAAACCTGGGACTGGTTATGGATAGAGAAGCAAACCATCCTGTCATCATGGACATATATACAATTCCTGTTCCTTAATTTAGGAATACTAAACCACTGATTAATGAGTTTTGGCTTTGGTGAAAAGGTTATTCCATATTGCTGCAAAGTACCTGCTGGTTGCATAAAGATCTGTCCTTCTGGGGAACTCACTGCTTTTTTCTGAACTTCTAAAAAGAAATTTGCCACAGACAAATTATGACCAAAATCCAGAGCTCCCCATTCTAGAAACTGTCTTAACCCTTAAAAAGTGTGTTTCCAGAAGGCACGTACGATGTCTGGAGACAAGAACTCCAGCCAACTCCTATCCAAATCCCCTGGGCCAACCACTCCCAGATTCTCCAGCTTTCAGTTTCTCTCTCGTCTCCTCTTCTGCTTTTTAATGCAAGTCCTTTCTAATCTACTCATCATGTCACTTTCTTGGGAACCAGTAAAGAAGGGATAATCAAGAGGACAGAAGAGACAGTCTGGACTGAGCATACTTGGAAGAGATGTAAGCTACAACTCAGGCTGGTGCATGCCCTATATAGAGAGGACTTCTATCAAGATTAAGTACTGAACACTAGCAGATTTTCACAAGAACTACCAAAAGGAATCTTGCTTACCAAGCCCACAGTACTAAAAAAATGCCAAATCACTGGTCTCAAGCCTGACGTTTTGTCAAGAAATGGTCAACAGTTTGTTTGTTTATTTATTGTAAGAAAACCAGTATTTTCCTATGATTCTTCTCACAAGTGTCCATACTGGTTTAGCTGACATTACTTCAAAATAAGCCTAGCTTAAATTTTACAAAATCATAAACACTGGCAATTCTTTCTGGCAGGTATTGTCAGGTAACCTTAAGGAAAGTGCTACTGTCCTTTCTTGTTATTACAATGAGGAAAAGTGAAGTTAATTGTTCAATATTTTTTATATATATACACACACATAAGTATATGTCTATATAGAAAGTCTAAAACAATGTTGAACAGTTATTTTCATTCATAGATAAATATATACAAAATTAACTGCGTATAGACACACCCCTCATATCTTTCTCTCAATTTCCTCCACATTTCCCTGGAGGTATTAGTAGATTAAAAAAAATTGACTATTTAAAAAATTCTAAAATCAATACTTACGTTATTCAGGAAACAATAATTTTTCTCATCCCCTTGAAAGATTAACCATTTTAAAACTTACGGAAAAGTATCTGCTCTATGCCATACTTAAAAACTCCATGATATCTTTTAATACAGCTAAAACTTAATAGATTAAAATTGAGGCTGTTTCACCAAACAATCCTACGTATTATCCTGAGTATTATTTAAGGCTTATTTGGTATTTTTACAAATTGGAATCCTAACAGTCAATATCTTGCACAAACCTATATTCAAAAGTACATAAATCAAAGAAGAAAGTCAACTTGTAACTACTGAATATTAAATACTTGAATGGAAATCAAAGATGACATAGATTAGTTTATTTTTTATAATTTAATTTAAAAGTAGTAATATAAGTGATAAAGACTAGGAACAGACTGAACCACAATGTTTAAAATTCAGAACAGAAAAAATGTCATGTTAGTAACTTAAGCCTATTAACATGTATACATAAATAACAGATACACCTCCTGCCATCTTACCAAGGTATTTGTCCCTTTCTTCTCTTCTCTCTTTTGCCAGTCTTTGTCTTTCATCGGTTTTTAGAAATCCATCAATGGCTGAAGTCAGAGAGAAGGGGGAAAAAAAAAAAAAAGTGTTAAAAAAGTCATAGTAAAACTAAAGTGGCATCCAAAAGAACTAAAAAAATCCACCAAAAAATAAATTGTATCTACTGCATTTAACAACAAAAACTATTTTGCACTTGTATGCGGGCAGGTTAACAAGCTGGGATTTGGATACATCTTGGGCACAGCCTCCTACTTACTGCTGAACTCCAAGCACAGCTCCTCAGTATAAATGCCTGACTCCTCACAGCAAACAAGCATGCTGTTAGTGTTTGTTTTAAAACTTCAAACTTCCTTGGGAAAAGCCATAAGGATGCAATTAACATGTATTCATCTTTGTTAATAATCTAATTTTAAAGTTTGCGGTTAAAAAAGAAAAAGGTAGTTCAAGAAAGCAGTAAAAGTGGCATGCAGCTCTCTTAGAATATAAGACTATCTGGAGTCCCAGCCTTCATATTCATGGCTCAACACAGCCCCAGAGCTTCCTTGGCCACAGGAAACCACTAGCACCAGCTCATTTCAACAACCAGCAATTAGCACTGGATGAGGCGACAGAGGCAGCAGCCCTCCTGTCCTCTTTTCCAGGTAGGAAACGCCTCATTTCCTCCTCGAGTTGGTATCTGAAAGCAAGTTACTTTTTTGGGAGGAGGTTGCCTAAGGATGTTTTGTACCTGGATCCAGACACGCCAGTTCTTTGCACAGCACGAGCCACTGAAAAGCCCAGTTTAAGAAGGCAGGCAGGCAGAGCGTGACACATGAGATGCCTCGGCGTCACCTGCTAGCGTGCCCCAGAATGAGCAGCCAGATGGACCTTAGATGGACCTTCTACATTAGCACAGGTAAGTTCACCAGCTAGTGACCTGATAGACCAGCAAGAGGATGGTATTCTTTTAAAACAGCTGTTAGGCCTCCAGTGCCCTCCTTCATCTCTCTGTTTTCAGGATCTTCTGGGGTCTCAGCAGGGCTGCAGTGCAAACAGGCACGGTGTCGCACACAGTTTACATCCTTTGCAATCGTGATTTGGGCTCCCTATTGAGTTGCTGAATTATAATTAAGTCCCCTTCCCTTTTGCTCCAAGAACTGCAGTTGTTTAATTTTATCAGATAAATATGAGTGGAAAAGTTACTTAGACTGTAACCCCAACTCTCTTCCTGAAAAGTCACACTTGCAGGCTCTTCTCCAAGGGCATCCTGTCTGTGGGAGCAAAGATTTCACATAGCAAGTGCCGTTCTGTAAAATGCACAGTTCTGTAGGAAGGCTGAAAACCAGCCTCAGTGTCCCTTGTGACTGGTCAAAAACACAGGTCTCAGCTGTCCCCCATCAGAATAACAGCTTGCCTCGTCCCCAAGCAGCACCTTCAAACACCATCTCTAATCCTCCTCTGCACACACAGATGGCAAGTACCTGACAGCAGCCAGGCCTCTGGAAAAATGTGATTTTAGCTCCCAGCTGGTTAATTACAACTAGAATTTATGGGTCAAATACATATCTATTTATTACCAGAGATTCATCCTACTTCCATACTAGTCTGCTTGTTTGTTCACTTGGCTGCCATTTATTGTCAGATTTGACAAGCAGGGAGGAGAGGAGGCAGCTCAGTAAAGCAACCATGACAGACATTTGCAACTACATTGAAGGGGTCTGAAATAGGCAGCCACGACTGGGAATCCTGTTGTCAGCATAGTTAAATTACAGCTCCAATCGAAGGTTTTTCAGTGATCTGAAAGTCAAAACAGCATGAAACCTACAATTTAGGCTAGAAGCAGCAGAGAAGGTGAAATCAAGTCTAGATCAAGAGCCCAAAGAGGGAAGGCTGAACCTGGGAGCAAGTGGAGGCTGGAGAAAGGGGAAGAGGCAAACAGAGGCAGGGACCT
>NW_009607799.1:34493-68454 GCF_000690535.1 Cariama cristata
AGCAAGGGATGTAACTCAGATGGACAGGTGGAACTTGAAGTATGGAAACCAGGGTGGGGATAAGCTGGAGGGATGAGGAGTGGAACAGCAAGACAGTCCATGTCCATGGATTACATCCACAAAATCCTACACTGACTCTCACCACTCTCCTGCTTTCAGCAACTACCTATGAAACCGATTGGCAAAAATACATTCCATTATGCTTGTCAATAAAATTACACCAAACATCTCTACTTTGATTGCTTCATGAATGCAACTGGCAGAAATGGATCTAAAAGCTCTGGCCTTTCTCACAACTGCCATAGCTATCCAAAGTTGATGCATAATTTTTCAGGTTGGCTTTCTCAAGAGTTTGGAAGTCTCAATCCCACTCAGGTAATATTAAAAGAAGATCAAGGCAGTAATGCCAAATGCTTAAGAAATGAGGATCAGAATTCAAGCAGTCTGCACAATCCTTCTTTTGCCTTTTAGGTCCCTTCGCTTATTCAGTGCATAGATGAACCTCCTCAAGAGGTGAATTAACTTCCAAGTGATTAGTGCTTCTTGCTTCATTTCTTTCTGAAACTGGAAAGTAGACAGAACTGTAATTTGAAGTCTGTCTTTTGAGAACAGCAGTCCAGACTTGGCTATGCCACAAGTGAAACAAGAAACATGTGGAATTGCTGCTCATTACATGTACAACACACCAATGTGGAAAAAACTGTGTGGAGAAAAATAGGACACAATCTAACAAGTACAGGCATCAAATGCATATGCATGCAGCAAGGGTAGCATTAAAATAGCATAGGCATCCTCAATACCAGCATTTCTTAACTCAAGTACTTGACTTCACAAATCAGCACACCGGCCAAAATTCAGAAATTTGCTTGCCTTCAGAAAGTAAATATAGCTTTGAAGGACAGAATACCTATTCACTGGGTAATAACTTGTACTTTGGGATGATTTTTTTTAAGACTCAAATTAGCATTGTTTATTACACATCTTCATATAATTCACATTGTAAGTGTAATGGGCACAGCAGTTACCTGTGGTGAGAAATTTGATTAATGACAGGAATTCAAATTCTGTTCTGTAAAGCAGACTGCAAACAGCAAGCTAGCACAGGTAACTCTACCAAGAAAATAAGGTAACCCCATCTGTTTCATAACACGGACTGTCAGCAGAGGGCAGAACAAGGTTTGAATGAAAAAGAAAACCCCACCAAAGAAAAAGCTTTCACTGTGATAAGTGACCTCAGGTTAATAGTCTGAATGCTCAGCTCTATCCTGAGCCTTCCTCCTATTTACAGCTAAGCCTCTGAACCCCCAGTTAGAAAGGCATGTAGCAGCAAATGACATGTTTAAGAGACAGGATGTAAATGCAGGCTGGTTGTGCCTTCTGCCAACCACAGTAACGAATACAAAGAGACACTAGCAGAAAATTCTCTAATAACCCTTTATTCCCAGACTTGCAGAAGAATAAGAAAACTACCCAAGTAACAACATCAAAGACTGTACTGTGAGGAAGCACGCACGCACGCACATTGCTGCTACTTCTACTCCATCTCCCAGTCCTCCCCAAAAGCCCCCCTTTCCAGAGTCTCCACTCTCAAAGGCATGCATCTAACCGCTGGGCTAATTCCTTGAGATTGTACCTCATTTTTCAATTGAAGAGGGTCAGCTGCTCCTCTGGGACTTTGTTACAACAAGCATTTCTAAAGAAAAAGACCATAAACTAAAACCGGTTAAAATCTCAGCAGCAGTCCTGCAGCAGTAATGTACCAGCTAATGATGCAGACTTTCAGTACTTTAATGTTACTTTGAAATAAATATTCACAGAAGTAAAATCTGACATGTTAATTCATGCTTCAGCTCTTTTTGATGGGCAAGGTAAACCTATTCAGACTGATGAAACAGTGCCAGAACATGCCGACACACATTGCACTGCTCCATGTACTGCCTGCATAAACCCCCCTTGCTGGTTGCTCAAGACAGAGAGGAAAGTTGTCCTGTCTCGATAAGACACAAGGCAAGCTCTGTCTTTTGAAATCCATATCCTGTTTCCAGTTGAAAAAACAAGTACTAGAGCAGGACAATCAGGTTACTGAAACCTGAGAGTATATTTCAGAAGGACCAACCGGCCCTGTGGATACCTCCTCTCCTGAAATTCGCACCTGAGTAACTGCCAGCAGGTAGGGTCTTTTTTTTTTTTTTTAAATTTTCTTTTTTTCCTACTTTGTTGTTGAACCCATGTATACTTCAGTCCCCTATAATATTCCATGGGTTTTGGTTTCACAATGTATTTATATATAGCAGATATCAAAGCCCTTGATAGCAGGCATCTCAACACAGAAGGAAAGTCAGCTGGGGATCTGAGGCCAGCTCTACATGCCACTGTTCAACATACCTAGACCTTTGGCCATCCTACATGACCACGTTCAACACATTTAGACCTTCACCCATTCTACATGACACCGTCCAACATTTTTAGACCTTTGACACAGTATACGTCACCTACACTGACGTTGTGTTGGTGAAATTCCCAGTTTGGATGCAGTTCTGCCAATGGGTGGCCTTGCCAGGGATGTGGCAAGGTGGTCTATATAGCAGACCAGCCCAGTCTGAGATATCACTGTGCTTACACCAACCGTTCTGCTGGCAAACTCTGTTGTTTCAAGTAATATAATCTCAATCTATAAAATCAAGGTTTTGCTCCCTAAAAAAACTGCTTTCCCTCGCTTGAGACTGTTCTTTGAGACAATAAAGAGACTTTTCCACCTGCCACTGCATCCTGCTGGGTACTACTGAATGAAGAAATGTTATGTTCAAGTTTTCATTTACTGACTATACTCTGAGGGGGGAAAAAAGGTATAAAACTGCACGTGACTGCACCTGGATGACACTTTCTATTGGCAAAAGGCACTTTTTCTAAATTTTAATTATGGTATATCGCTGAGAGGCTTTCAGGTACAGTCAACATGCAAACAACAAAGGCTTTGCAGATATGTTCAGTAAGATTTAGTGGATTGTCCTCTTTATTGATAATTGTCTTCTTAAAAGTTTTCTTTAATTAAAAAAAAAAGCTGTTTATTATATTGCATTCAGAAATCTAAATACAAACAATCAGAATTTTTTCAGTTTCAGCTACCTAATTTTATTTTTATGTTTTTCAGGCTGGATTTCAAGTATAACCAGAAAAGAAAAAAGGGACATTTTCCATTATATCTAATTAAAATATCAGGATGGCTATCTGTTGCTATAAAAATGGTAAGTCGATGGAAGTCATTAAAGGCAGACTCAGTTGCAAAACAGTTACATTTCAGACACCGCAGGCTACTTGTCTGAGAGGTGGCCTGGCAGACAGCACAGAGGAGCTGTCAGGGACCTGCCTGCTTTGGTTAAACAGCTAGGACATAAAGTGTCACCAGATACCTGCCTTGTGCTCCTCATCCCCATCCTAGATTTTCAAATCATTTGAATCAAGAACATCAGCTGTACACCATACTTACATAAAGATTACAGTAGCAAAACCTATTCTATTGGTATGTTAATTTAAGTTTAAGGTGAAATCACTCCAAAATGCTGGCCAAATAACGTTAAAATGATACATAAAGTATATATAGGTCATTTGGTGATCATGTATAATAACAAAAGTATCTTAATTACTGCACGGGGAAAAAAAACTTCCTAAAATATAAAAGGCAGATCTTTTCAGTTCTGCATGAGTCCGTAGACTCTTCATCAGCTCCACAGGATTGCACGCTTTATGTATAAACAGTGTGCGCAGCCTTAACAGTGCCCTGTGGAGACTCCAGTATCAGGCAGACACAGCAAATGCATCTCAAGATCACTCAGAGAACTAGTAAGATGCATTAGTAGAATGTTTTTACTTATGAAAACACTAGATAAATAATAACACTAAATTAGTAATTTAGTTTACTGTACAGGTCCCTGATAGACAGCCCATCACACAATAAGCACATACAAAGCGGCAGCACTATGCCAACCTGTGTTGTACATTGCTGTTCATGTGCTTCTGTAAACTCTCATGCAGAAAGGAGCCCAAAGGCTTAACCCAGAGCTTGCCAGTGTCTTTCTCCCAGATTTAACACACACACAAACACTTCTAGCTGTATTTTTCAAACTACATCAGACCCCAGACCCATTTGGAATCCGTAGGTAGGATCTTCCTCCCCCTTCTAGCCTGTCCCTTCAGCTTCTTACTGCAGGTAGTTACAAAAAATTGCACAAAAAAGGAGGTGAATGGTGGAGATTCAGCTGTAACTTAACCATGTTTTGTTTTGTTTTAAATTCAGCTTCTTCATAATAAACCCTACATCACTCATGTTTACGAAGACCATTAAATAACTGTCTTTAAAAAGTCTGTATATATGTGAATGCGTATTACGCATGAAGAGAACTTTTATTCATGTAGATATAAAAATTTTAATCTTAATCATGTGTTCTGTAATCTTTTACTAGTCATGAGCAGTAATTTTAATAGCAGATGCTGATACACTTGAACAAACTGCATAACTTTTTTTTTGTATTTATTGTAGGACTGCAGCTAACTTGAAAACACCTTCAGTAACTTCACATCAAGCTTAAACGAAGAACTTCTCAAGCACTTTTAGAAGTAGTGTCATTTATCTGAAAAGTTCATCTTTGTAGCACACATGCAAACATACACGTGCTGAGTTAACTACTAAATGGTGGACACATGGGTCAGATTTTATATGCTGCAGAATAAAGCCTGTGCAAAAACACTTAGAGATGGTAAACAGGGAAAAAGGACAGACCTGCCTCTCCATCCTATGCCAAGGGAGTATATTATACTCCCTTTCTCTACACTAATAACACTTTCCAAGACTCTTGATTCACAAGGGGGAGGGAGAAAGGAGACAAAAAAGAAGGGGGGTTCTTTTTGCTTATTATACATCATTCATCCAGCACTTAGTTAAGAATGGGATTATTCATATGCTAGAAGACAAAGAGGCAACTATTTTTAATAGCATCATACAAAATTTTAATACAAAATAAAATGTTCATACATGTAAACATGATGTCCAGAGCCTTAGCTAACAGTTCTTGGGTGCTCTAATGCTAGCTTCAAAGTAGCTACTGCTCTAGTAGCCATTGCTCAAACTAAGCACGGCTCTACTGCTGGCTCCAAAGCAACCTAGCAGGTAGGGATCCAACCAGATATTCATGCCACTCCTGCTCTTGTGCAAGTCTCAAGAATATTATTTTTGCAGAATATCAGCAGAAGAGAATGTAGGATCAGGATATTTCTACAAAAAAGTTGAGAGTTGACTAGAAATTCTGAAATTAGATTAAAGGAGAAGAAGAGTAGAGGGAAAAAAAAAAGGAGGGGGCATGAATAGTCTCATTTATTTATAATTGTTTTTAACAAAATGTCCAGTCATTTTCCTAATTGCAACTCATTTGAGTTTGCAACATGTTTGCAGTACAACCTAAGTTTATGGAAAATTTCCAGAGATGTTTATTAAAAAAAAGGACATTGCACGACATCAGAATCACAACTATAAATGATTTTTAAGACTTATCCTTTAAAATAGTTTAAGCAGGGCTTTTGGGATGCCTTGAGTTTTTTGGTTTTTTTTTGTTTGTTTGGTTTTGGTTTTTTCTGGAGTTGAGATGGTTTTGGGAGGGCTGGGGTTTGGCAGTTTGGTTTTGTTTGGTTTTTTGTTTGTTTGTTTTTGTTTATCTCCCCCCCCCCCCCCCCCACAGCACTCAGAACAACCACTCCCCCCCCCCCCCAACTTGCTTTAAAAAAATAATTTTTCTAGTAAATGTAGAAATTCTCAGTGTAAAAGACAGTCAAATCTGAAGACGCACTTATCAAGATTTAGGAAAGTTATGGTTTTTACAACTGGTCCGGTCACAACTTTAATTATATTATCAGAAAAAGCCCTCAAGAATATTAACCAAAAATAACAACATAGCCCTTTCCCCCTTCAGATATCTAACTACACAAGATTTATGAGGAGTGTAATCCAAAAGGAATTAATGCATTTGTGGCACTGTCTTGATAACAGATTCATCCTACGCACACACATACTGTGTCCAAGGAAAGCCATCCTTTTCAAACCTGCTCCCTGAGCCAGCAAATCATCCTAAAATTCTGTGCAGGGAGGGAGGGAGACAGGAATCAGATCAGCAACTTTCTAGAAGGAAAGATTATACATTCTGGAATGGATAAAAAAAAGGAACAAACAAAACCAAATACTGCTTCTAACTTAAAATTAATACTTTGAAACTAAATGGAAGTAGGGTTCGTCAATGAATAATTGCTGGCACTAGCTGGAAATTATGTACTAAAACAACAAGCAAACCTATAAACATTACAAATGAAACATTTTTTTTCCACTACAGAAATTTTTTCTTCTTTCATTCACCCACTGCATATCTCCTGAATTAGGAATTGTCCCAACACATATTCAGGATTTATGCATTTATTAACTTGCACAGACTAGTTTCACTGACTTCTGTTTTAACAAAGTAGTTCTGCTGAAAAGATGGAAACACATTGTTAGGATCAGGAAGCCCCCGCATGCCCCACCCAAGTCTGAACAGAAGTCCTATCACTCATGTACTATCATAATAAATGGAAAATGCATTTGTTGGAAGGAGAGTATCTATAAATACTTTAAACGCCACTTGCTTAGTTCACTTCACCTTATGACCTTTGTAAGAAAAAGCCTAATTGTAAGACAGTATGCCTCGAGTCATAGTTATTTTGCCCAAATTATCCAAGGGAAATGTTTTAGGATCATATACATTCATTTCTCCATCTCAGTGAATTCAACCTGAACAACCTTATTTTAGGAACATCACATCAAAATGAAAGAAAATCAATTTATTTTCAACAAGTTTTGACATCAAAATGAACTAGAAACAAAAGCTTTGCATCTACAGTGTGGTCTAGCACACTTCAATTCCTCATTAGAAGTGTTTCTGGACTTAGAATACACATTTATGTATCTGTTGATGTTTACATATTTATTATTAAATATTAGATAACCAGAGCTCAGTGAAAACTAGCATTTTACCAAGAGATTCAGATATTTTTAGCATCAGCAAGAGATGGAAACTGTAAGCATCTATTTCTCCCACCTCCAGCTAGCTTGTAATCCCCAAATACACATTAAAATCCATTTCCTGTTCAAGTTAATTGGCTTTGCTGGTGTATGCCACTGAACAGTGATCTCGTGCTTTGGTGGCTTTACAATTTTCACCGCTGTGTTGCACTCTCAAACAGTAGCTGAAGCACATAAAGGCAGCAAAAGTGAAGGGAGAGCACAGAACTGCTTTTCCAGATCCAGGTAGCAAGAGCTTTTGTGGAAGTCTTTACAGCCACTGCCGTCTTGCACAGCCCTCATGTTGGCAAGGAGATGACCTGCAGCCGAGGTGTACCACTCCTCTCATTTTACTGCGATTTTCTTTCCTCTGCTGACAGCGATGAACACTTGCTGATATCTTCGCAGCAACAACCTATGCTGTAATTTAAAACCAAGGGGTGCAGGAGCCAGTAAGTCCAAAGATCATCATCCGAAGAGAACCGACAGCTTACCTGATGTGAGCACTCAAAAGTTAGACCATACTGGGCAGAGCTCCTGTCTTCATACTCAGGCTCTTCAGCATCGCTGGCCTTGAGACCCGAGCAATACTCCCTTCAGCAGCAGGCAGTCGTGCTGCCTCCACAGGCAGGCCAGACATCTGTGCAGCCCATCACACCAGCAGCCAGGACCCATTGTTAAAATTCTGCTTTGCGGCAAAAAGGAAAAGTTAGGATGCTTCTCCCATCGTGGCAGTAGCCTGGAGTACGTCAAGCTGCCTGGCTCAAGGCACTGAAGCACACTGCTGAAGGCCATTGTTCTGCTGCCAGAGCTCCTTTTATCCAAAAAGAAATGTTCACAGTATTGGTACAGGGCAGTTGCAAGTCTCTAATTTCAGGTAACTTGGGAATCACAGGAGAGCATTTTGGGGGAAGCCCCAGCAGTCTCTGTACACCCTACCTTCCTCTGTGGTCTCTGCCTGCAGGGCCATGGGCCTCTGCAAGAAAAGCAACTACTTGCAGATGGACCAATTGATAGAGATAAAAAAAAGGCCTATAATCAAACTCTTAATTAACCTCTATGTCAAAGTACCCCCATAAAAACATGACATGGCAAAACTACAGCTTGCTTCTAAACCATCTTCAGCCAGAAAGCATTCTTCTGGAGCCTTGAGTAAAAATGGCAACACAGATTTGTCAGTATATTCTCATTAACCATTATTAAAAAAAATTTAAGGATAATCACTGATGATAAAACAAAGTTACTATCTACAAATAAAGAGCTCACACTGGGCACAGAGGGTTGGTGAATAAGCATTTCAGAGGTGGCAATTTGTACAGTGTAGCAGTGTACTACTTAAACAATCCACTGCACCAGTACATACAGGGATGGCTCTGCAGAGTCCTTTTACTAACTTTTTTTTCCATTTCAACTCTAATTTAATAGAAACTGCAATAGAGATACCTGTGCTTTGGGATTTGCTCTGAGTTGTAGAAAAGGTATATTTAGACGAACAAGAAAACATATTTAGCTTCTAACAATGCTTAGAGATGCAAAGTGTTGCCAGCATGCCCTTTATTACCACAATATGCCTACATTTTTTTTTCCCAAGATAGTACAATTAACTTTTTAACATTACCTTAATTTCTCACTATACCCTGTCCTCCATCATAAAGTCAGTGATGACTGAAGATTTGGTGAAGGCTTTAGGGTGTTTATCTTTGCAGTGAGGAAAGTGAATATAGAGCATTTAAACAAAAGAATAATCCATTTGCAATTTGCCATTTATGTATCTTTCTATAAAAAAAAAAAAAACAAAGCATTGATGATTTACTAACATGACACGCACCTATCAAGGACTAACCTAAATAATCTCCACTTTGCTCTGCCCTTACCTGGTACATTGCTGAAGCAGCGTATTATTCCATATAGAAGCAGCTACTAGATATCAGATATAGAAAGTACATTTTCCCTGTGATTTGGCAAAAGGTTCAAAAAAAGGCAAAACTGATCAATCCAGAGTAGACATGATCGAGTGAACTTCATCCTTTGTGGACTTGACTATGATTAGGAGTGAGAGTTAAAATGTTGCTTTTACTGTGCTTCACACTAATAATATTCCCCATGGATTTATTTCAGGGAGAAGGACATCCATTGATTAGCAAAACAAAAACAATTTATTCTAGGAACATGTACAGTAAATCCTCATAGGGAAAAAATGTTTTTATAATTAGATGTCTTTAACCTTTTTTCTTGCATTTCAGTAGGTATACTATGCCAATGTATTTCATATTAACAACGTTACATATAGACGTACAGTTTTAACTATGTTTCTGGTCAGTTTATCAAGGTGTATTCCATACAGCTCCTGCTTTTGGATGCCCCAGTCTTGGCCTCTACATACAATTTTTAGTAAATCTCATAATTTAGTGGTGGGATCCAAATATTTGTCCTTTTAAATCCAGAACATAAACTTTTCCTTCTGGCACTTAGGCAATTATTTGATCTTGTCTGAGAATCTAATCCTTCTAGGTTTTCCTTCCATCAAGAGCCTAACATGTCCTTGCTGCAACTTCTGCCTGGGTTTCTACCTGTCCTTTAGCTGTGAGCCCCTGACTCTCAAGGAACACCACACATGAAGCTTTCAGTGCATGCAATTCCACCTGCAAGACGCTGCTCAGACTTTACCAAGATGCCGGCAACCTCCCTGCCTCAGACAAAGAGAGCAAAAATATTATATTTGCATACATCCTTTTCTATGTAACATACGCCTCCTTGTGTGTTCATTTATAATGATTTTTCTTGATTCAACTCTTTAATATTAGGCACTGTGCATAGAAAATGTTAATTGTCTCTATGAAAAAACCAAACAACCCCCCGGCAAAGGACAAGGCTCCAAAAGCAAGAACTTCATTCAACTCTTACCCCTGAACTCTACTTAGAGCTTCTAGATGTCTAGGAAATATCCCAAAGTAGAGATTGCCTTCACACTGACACAGGCAACCTAATTTATGCATGGGGCGGGTGCAACCTGTTGAAGGAGTCCAAGACTCCAAAGGGACAATGAGGCACCATCACAGCTATAACATTGAGACACATTGGGTCTTGCCCACCTTGCCTAAATCCGGCTCCATTCTGATGGAAAGACAACATTTGCATTTTGTGGAAACAGAAGGCATTAGATCTATTAAGTTAGTACCAGGAAGAGTATTTTTCAAGGGCAAGGGACAGAATGCAGATGGACTGATAACACAAATAAGGTTGATTTCTGCACCCCTTGAAAGAGTTATGTGAACCCATGTTCTTAAGTATCACTTAGCTGGATTTTCAGCACTTTAAGAAGTGTTTAAAAAATTAAGTCTGCCTTTTTACCACTGCAAAAGATAAATCTTTGTTTAATCTGTAATTTCTCAGAGGATTATTCATAGAGTTCCCACTATAAGTTGTCTGACTTGTTTACACAAATTGAGAACACAAATCACATTATATTTGAAGCTCCTAACCTGCAGAATAAATAAGATATTTTACCAAACCAAAATTTTTCTACACAAGAGATTGGTAGATTGTGCATCCACTGATTTTTCTAGTCTTAAAAAGAGGAAGGGTTTGGGTTTTTTTCCCCACGGTCAGAATTTGGAACTTTCATAAAGACTCACAAAATCTATAAAAGTAAAGGATACAACAGAAGTGAAAGCTACCTGTACAAAGTGACTAAGCTGTATGCAAAGTGCTTAAATGATATGCAAAGATGAATATATACGCTGAATCCAGGATTCACAGCACACTTACACCATCAGAAAGAGGCCAATTAAAACATAGTGGGTCACTAAGCTTTGTGGTAAGTTGTGCTTAGCACAGAGATCAGGTCCTGTACTCAGTATTTTCTGTCAAAGTTCATCTAAACAGTCTAGACAGTCTCTGAACCCCCTTCAAGGAACATTTCTTCCCTTTTTCACCCCACACATAGTTGTCTATAAAGACATCTAATTCTGTAAAGCTACCATTTCTGAGTCCTCAGACAAATCTCTCTGCTTTAAAGACTTATTTGCCACCTTTTAAACATAATCATTTTGTCATGCTACACAGACAAAACCACCACAATTTCCATTTCATATGCCACTTTTCAAAGTAAGTCTTTGGGTACCACACCCACTTCAATGCAATGCTCAGAAACCGAGGGCAACAGGCTTGCTCGAGTACAAAAACTTTGTAAAGACACAAAAAAAACTTCCCAGTGATAAATGGGAGCGGGAGAGGGGAATGGCTCGGGGTCCTCCTTGCAGGCAGGATGCAGGCTCTTCTCGTCAGCTGCGAGAGCTCAGCAAGCAGAACAATTTAGGAAGCTTATTACCTGTTCAGCAAGCAAAAGGAGTTAACACACACAGAGCAGAATCCCAAGTTACAAGTCAATTAAAAGCTTCACACTATCACGCCACCTCACTGAAAGCAATAGGAAGGAACACAGTCAACTTTGCAGATCTGCTCTCTCTTTATATTTATAAAGACCAGACCAAAACTAAGAAGGGAAAAAACAAAACAAGAGAGTTCATACAATCACCAGTCCTGCAGCCATCATTTCGACACGAAGGGTCGACCCTGAGCATTTGTACACAAAACATACAGTTTTTACTTGGTGAATATTGTGATTAACTTGATGTAGCTAATTTGGGGTAAGCCTGTACACAGTTCTTTAAAAAGAAAACCGCCTCTTTGCTAGCCCTATGTAGCAAATTTTTGAACGTTCCCTTTTGCAGCAAGTAGTACTAAGCTCTCTCATCTATTATACGTAACGATAGCAGAGGAGACCATTTGGATGCTACTGCTTCTACACTACAGCAGCTCCAAATTCAGTAACAAAAGTAACTAACATACTCTGAGCATTATTTTCCTATGGCATTAAGGTAATCAAAACCATGCACATTTAAGTAGTGATAATATGCATAGCTACATATCTGGTTAAAACCGTAGTGGGGTGAGAAGTAACTGTGTTGCTTTCATTTCATGAGGATCGAAGCTGAGTAGAGGAACTGGGCCAGCTTACAGCAGCTGAGCAAGATGGTATTTTTGATAACTGCCTTCTGGTGCTCAGAATCTCATTTCCATACAAGAATACCCAATTATTTGCAAGTGGAAGGGATCTTTGTAGTTTTTCTATATAGACCGCAGTCATATAGGCTTGAGGAAGTGTGGATCACACCTATGTGTTTCACAAGGTGTGGGATACTGATTTGGGCAACAGGAACTTGCCTCAGACTTTGTAATTATTAATATAGATTACAAAGTTGATCAAACTATGCAATTAAAAAAACCCATCAAAAACACCATGAAGTGTCCTGCAATTCTTCCATTATTCATTAAATCAGAAATAGACATCTTGACATAAGGCATCAAAGTTGTTATGAAATTAATTTATTTCTAAATGACACATGAAGCTCCTTCTCAGTATAACAGTTTTTCCTGGGGAGTCAATTTATTTAAAAGAAATTAAGACATCATCATACCAAGACCTAATTATGAGATCTTTATATGTATTTGCAACCTGAAGCATCACAGCTGTGCTTTTAAACTCCTACAGCAAAAAGAGACTTACTAATTGTTACATTGTAGAGCCTATCCTATTTGCTTCTGGAAGCGAGGGGGGGTCTATAATATCACATAGCTATACGCCTTGATGCTTCAGTGGATACGTACAGCTAGATTCCCCCTACCCCAGCCAGGAAGGCTCTGTGTAGGTGCCATTAAAGGCCACCTGCAAGGCTGCGTTGCAAAGAGGACTGGCTTGCTGCCTGTGACAGCTCGAAGTACCTCCACATTGCTGCAGTAATGCTCACGTTAAGATTGTCTCTGTGAAATGCATTTAGAAGAATTTACCTATTCAATATAGTGTATGAAAAGCATGCATCTACACTGCAAGACTGCTTGGCATCCCAGAAGTAGAGAACCGAATGGGACATCAGAGTCTCCACAGACAGAGGCCACGAATCTAAAATCCCTATGATTTAGTATTTCAATACCATGGTGATGAGTGTTCTATAGATACCTGACGTAGATTACTCACCCAGCAAATCTGTCACACACTCAAGTGTGGTATTTGAAAATATTGGGGTTTTTCCTAATTACTCTAAGGCCTAGCAAGAAAATTTTCATCCTACTCACTGTACCAAAATAGCCTGAAGTAGAAATACTTGGCCTTGGGAAAAGAATTACTGAATTGTGTGTGCACATAGGCACATGCAATCCAGTAACTCCAGAGTATGCCTAATCAAAACAGCTCAAACCTACAAGCAGCAGATCCTATTTGGGGATTTCTACTTTACATTTGCACACAGGCACAGTGGATCACTTGCCTGCTCTGCCTACCTCGCAAAGGTGACTGCACACTGGCTTGGCACGGCAGAGAGGAGCGGGAGGGACACTCCATGCAGTCGGAGCAGAAGGGAAGCGGAGGAATGCTTCGAAGGCAGGACACCCGAGCAGCACACCCAGCCCCGCAGCGCTTCTGCACCATCGCCTCTCCCATGCCACACCAGCGAACCCAATACAGGGGTTTGGCAGACGACAGCTGAACAGGCAGCTATGTCTGACACGTGGGAGGGAGATTACAGCACAGCTCTTTAAAGCTAAGAGGCAGGTGTTGACGTGCCTAAATTAGGGAATTTCACACCTAAGCCACACAACCTGACAGGCCTGATTTAGGATTACATTTAATGCTTCAATTTATCATATATACAGTACTACACATGACAACTAGTTTCTTTCAAACTATTAAAATCTGTTGTGGTATTTCATCTCTACCAATCTAATTGTATACCCTTGCTTAAGAACATTGTTGGGTAAATCAAAATCAAGGGCTCAGATGGCTCTACAAGGCAAGGAGAAAGGGCTTTTATTTGAGGCACCTGAGATCCATTTTATTTTACATATTTATCATATTTGTAAAGACAATGCTAGTGATGTTTGAGAACAGAGGGGTATGACAATAAAGCATACACCAGCATCCTCCCTCATCTGCACACAAGAAAACCCAAAACAGACCAAGCTAAATATTTTGGCATATGGAACCTAGGGAAGAAAGATCATCACCTTAATAGTCTCCAGAGGCAGAAAAAGCTTTTAAAGAGAAAAACAGAAGCATATAGTATATGTGGGAAGACCAAGTTAAGGCATGATGAAGGTTTAACTACATGCTCTTAAAATTCTATTTTTTATTCTCTGCAATCGCTCAAGCCCTAGTTCAGAATACTTTACAAAGCCAGTCAATCTTAGAGTCATACAGTGAAAATTCCCTCAATGTGCACATCCGAGAGCCCTAGAGGGGTTCTGAGTGCTGTGGCCCTTAAGGGTTAAAACTTCAGTTCTTTGATATTGCTGTACTTCTAAGTATGCTATTAACAGCAATTCTTTGGTAGATCAAAAATTAAAAGCTCAAGAAATAGTCTACAGCATGATGAAATACACTGGACTTACAACAGACAGAGCAGACTGTACAGCTCTACACTCAGGCTAGTCAAAACAGGTGTAATAGCCAAGCTCAAGAAACCAGGGCTAGGCAGAAGGCTCTTAGGGCTATGTAGTGAGACAAACGGGATACACCAGAAGGAAGGTGCAAAGTGCTATCGTCCGGGATGTGGCAGAACAAGAAAGGGATCCCCCTCTCCCCTTGTCTTGCCTGAACATGCATTCACAAAACAAGCAAGAAACACAGTCGGGTATGTCAGCATTTTAGACTATGATTTCCAGGCCCATATAACGGACAGAAGAATTAGAAGCTAACTTCCATACATCACAGGGATATCTGAAGGAAGAACAAGACGTCCAAAGAGACAGGTAAGAATAAGATTGCACTAAGAAATTGCTTCATCAAACACAGTTCAAAATTTAAAGAGAGCAAATAGATTTGTAGCACAGCATGCTCTTGATTTGAACATGAAATCAACAGAGCCAAGCATGGAAATGACGTGTATGGATTGCTTTCCTTTGCAGAGACCAGTCATGGACAACTAGGACATACTACAACAGCATAGACAGGAGATAAAAGACGTGGATACTTCAAAAATGAAAAAACAGCAAACACAATACTGTGCTTGCATTCCTGAAGGTGGTAACTTAGAGACAGAGGCAGAAAAAGCATATTATGCCATGTATGCAAATTTACACGCAGGAAACAGATGTGGGGAAAAAAAATCAGGAATGGAAAATGAAAATATTTGGTGGTGTTAAGTCTTCAATACGCTAGCTCCATTTACCTTGGAATTTGATAAGAACTGGTCCATTTACAATAAACCCCACAATATCTGAATCCCATCAGAAACACCGTTTGCTTTATTTGATTTATAAAGCCAACACATAAGAATAAATAGCCTTCTAAAGCAAAAACAGATGCCAAGAACTCTGACTTGTCAGAGCAGAGTTTTGTTGTGTTCATACCACTACATGACCACATACAAGAAGGTCAACTGATAATCTAGAAGACAAATTACATGCTTCTCTGCTTAAGAGTATCAGACAATGTATGTTCTAGAAACAGCATTACTGCAGATGTTTTGAGATACACTATTAATAAGAATATCATCATCATCAAAATGAATTTCCTAGCTTCTGGAAAAAGAGGAAGTTGTTTATATTCTTGTCTTGATTAAACTACTCTGGGATTCTAAAGGACAGCTTAAGAAGTCCCTTTGAACATAAATCAATCAGAAATTATTTTGCTACGGAGGATTACATTTATATCTGATTAAAACAGAAAATACTGAATAAGGAAAAAGAGAACAGTCTCTATATAATTAAATTTTCATTCTCAAAATTACTCCTAGTTTTAACAGAGAATTGAAAATCTCTGCAAGTCTACACTATTGTTATATATTTATGAAATGGGATGACTCATCTGCAATTTAGCAATAAAAATACCCTACATGGATCAACAAGTTGTTTAATCAAAGCAAAACCCAAAACAAAAGCCTGAAGCTTGACAATTTTCGGAATATTTTTTTTTTCCAGATCTAGTCCCAAATGCTCTACCGAATGACAGGCTTCAGAGGAATCCATGTATACGTGTTTACCTTACACAGACCTTTCTAAAACAGGGACAGGCAATTCTCATGATAACACCCATCCCACATTTCCAATTACTATATTGCCAAAAGCTAAAACACCAAAACCACTATTCATTTAAATAGCACATGTTGTAACCACAGTGGTAAAGGTTAGTGTTGTACAGTATATATGCAGCAATAATACTATTTATGATTAAATCAAGCTTTGATTTCAGAGCCAGAGAGGCAACTCCATGATGCAGATTTTTAAGACACATCAATATATCTATTAAAAGTGTCCTATGAAATTTGCCTGCCTTCTTAAATGAAGAGCAGATTTAAATGAAGCAATAAGTGGTTTGAATGAACGATTACCAGCAATCAACTCGGTGGCACCAAACGCACAGCCTCCTGAATGTACGCTGCCCATCATACAAGTCACAGAGATCACGATAGGCTTTCCCTCGCCTAGATGGGGCATCTCAAGTCACACGCCAGGGAAAGCCATCAGTGTACTGAGGAAGACAGTGGCTGGAAACAAACTGCTGCCACTGCAAAGGTCTCATTGACTACGTCTTTGTGAGTTAGTGAAAGATTTCCAAGAAAGGCAATGGCTGAGCAGGGGCTCCATGAATTGCTAGCCGGCAGTAGCAACACACAATCCTACAGAGGGGAAAACGTCAGAGCAGACTGGCACCTAACCTTTGCAACATGAACAATAAACCCGACTTGTAAACAGCATCTGGCGTCCTGCCAACAGGCACACGGGCAGCAGGTTCTAACCCTGTGTACAGGAAGGGCCACAACCAGCCCTCCTAAGCCTCTCAAGCACACCTGAAAACCGACCGGCGAGGATTAAAGTGACAACTACAGCTGTCACCATCTCATAAAGAGTGGATGGTGGCTCACAAATTGTTTTCTCAGATACGGAGCACTCCATTAGGACAGCTACAGCATCTCCAATGTACCAGGGAGGGCGAGATTCATCTTAACTTCAGTTGCCCAAGTAAACAGACACCGACCTCTGAGCTAGCAGCTCTCAGTTTCCCTCTGTCTCACTTTCTGGAGAGCTGGGGGTTACTTCTAGGACCTACAACCAGTGTAGACAGATGTCAGACAAATTCCTGCAGAGCACCTAATTGTGCACAGTAATGCAATTTGTGCACTCTCCTGCCAGGGAGGCATTCGGGTACATACAGAAAACAGGTGGATTTTCTACAGATATTTTCAAAATACCACCTGTCTTCATTTGCCTGCTTACTAACAGCTGGAAAATGACACTGCAGATGTAATAGCAATGCAGCCAGGTTTTAGGTAAACATTTGGGGGTGGGAATCTCAAAACTCTACATTTTTATTAATGACAAAAGGAAGAACATTAGACAGCCGAACACAGATCCCTTCAAGGAAAGGACATGTAACGATGAATTTCTAGCTAAGGATCAAAGGCTTCTAAAAGAACACACTAAAATCAGGGTTTCTAACAGATTAGGCCATCTAAAGCTCATATTTTTCAGTTCCATTATATATGACTATATTGTGCATCACCAGCCTTTGGGTTCGTGAACAAAGGCAGCATTCCTTCACTGCCATAGTAACAGACCTTGCGGGAATGAAAGGACAGAATAGCAAGGCATTGAGAAGAACAGAAGAAACAACAGCTAAAGCATCTTAGCAAAGGAACTAACGTATTAGGCACTTCATAATTGTCTCCTTGAACTGCTAAAGAGATGAAACATAGCCTCAAAACCTATTTAATCAAAACTGAAACATTTCAGAAGCAGAATGCCTAAAATAGATGAAGAGAACCTAGTTCTTGATAGAACACTGATAAATCTGCACTTGACAACATCTTCTTCACTTGCCACAAACCTGTGTAAATGCTCATTAGCAGGTACTACATCCCGAGAACGGGTCTACTTTCATCAAATTAACACAGTAATAGTAGCAGCTTTCCAATATATACTTTCAGGTTCAGCGTTTGCTCAAGCTGAATGCTCAGAGCAGCATGAAATAGATGGCACTCGAGTCCTGTTAGCCTCAGGAGGCAAGAAATAAGCCCGAGGAGAGCTCAGTTTTCATAGTTTAATGAAAGCACAGCAAGAGTGATGCTTGAAAAGGTCACTAGGAAACAATGGCAGTGCAAGTAATGCTAACATAAAATGCTCAACCTTTACTCAATCTTAATCCCATTATCTTTTTTCCCCGTTGCAACAATAAATGCCACTGAACCAAAGGGATGTACGCTATTTTCTTCCTGTGACTACATGTAAAAGAATTCTGTGGAAAGTACAAGTAAACAAAGGACACTTCCAAAGTATTCTTTTATATATGTCTCTCTCTATGCACAAAATGTGCAAAAGTTAAATCTGCTACCAGAGGATGAAAAATAACAAACAGTAAGAATAAAGAAGTAACCCTACTGAACTGCGTTTTTCCTTCTGTTTACATGCAGGAGGAAAGATTAGGTCAACACATCTAGTAGATGTTCCGGTATACAACCTCACAATGATTTTTATTTTTTTTTCCCCCAGGATCATCTAACAGGAGCAGGATACTCCTTTTGAAAAATTCTTTCATAAAAGCAGAGATCTGACTAAAGATTAAAAAAAATATATATATAATCAATACACAAACCCCTTATGCTTCCACATTTATAAATACATAACAAGCCCATGAGGAAAATCAATGAGTTGCTCTCTAATATAATGACATTTCTTCACAGAATAACAATATATATGGACTCTGCTTATTCTGTAATTAATGTAGGTCATTCTTTATTAAGCACGGTTTTGCTCAATTTTAGCCAAGTGTCTGGAATGCAAAATCCCCTTCTGCAAAAGAAATACTAGCAGTGATATCTTTTGATGAGTAACTCCTTAGGAATAGCAGAAACAGCTGCAGAAAAAAAGCAATTTCACCAGAGGAAGTGAACTCCCATATTCTGCACTATTCATCAGAGTTCAGTATGTTCACGCCCAGGTGCCTCTAGGATGATTTTCTCCACTCTATGTAGGCACCTAGCACACTGTCTTCACACTAACTAAACAGTAGGAGGCAAGATCTATTAAAAACAAAAGAACTTGGAAAAACTGTAATTGAGAGTGGATTTTACACCAGGTCTTTTGTCAGTCATGGATGTTAAGAACAGGGAACAGCAATGCCCTCTTCTCACCATCTTCTCTTTGGCCTTCATTTTACACTTGACATGAGTATATTAAGAGATATTGCTCAAAAATAGCTTCCTCGAGATTTTTCCCATGCAAACTATAGCTATTCATAAAAGAAACTCAATCCTCCCAATCATAGAGGAGACAAACTTCTGAGGCAAGAAAAAAACTGTATTAATCTCTCCTAATGAACAATCTATACTTGTCTTACTCAATACATTGTATCAGCCTTCTAAAAACATTATAAAAATGTTCATACTAACAGCAAAAGCTGTTTTTGCAACTGCTGAGGAAATGAGAGGGGATAGATGCAGAAATGGCACAGATGGGAGATTAAAATTTGAGGCATTCAGGTTACAGTTCCACGCCTCACCCATAGTATCACAGTATCTTAAAAATTAATTACACACACGTATATTATTAATACTGTTGCAAGAAGCATGCTAGATAGTGCACAGCAAAATTTTAAACAGATTCACCGCTTGTTTATTCCTCCATAATTTTTCAGAGCTTTGACACTAAAATGATGAGCTTCATTCTCACTTTAAAGTCATCTCTAAGAACAAAACAACATTACACCCACCTACTTTCCAATGTCTTCCCCCCCCCCCCGCCCCCCCCTTTTTTTTTTTCTTTAAATTCAAGCAATTTGAAAAACCTCTACATCCTTCTAGGGGATCAAGTCACAGTCACTGATTATCAAATGTATCTCCCTTGTAAAACTCAAACCTCACTAAATAAGCTAAGTAGAAAGGCAAACATCAGAGCAAGTGTCACGAATTAGTGACTTCAACTAATAATGATTTTTTACAGGAGAGTACTCAAGCTGGGAGGAAAAAAAATGAATCATAAGGCAGCTTAAGGAAAACAATACCAATTGCTCATTAATGGTAACATGTACATAACTACAGTCATGTCTTAGTAATATCAGCTACACAAAAGAACATGCTACATGTAAATAAGCATTCCCATTTCTGTAGTTCCTCCACAACAAAACATCAGTGTGAGCTTCCTACCATCTTCCCCTCACTGACACACTTCTTCAGAGAACAGGCAGCTGCACAGAAAAATCACTGAATAATTTGCCAGAACTTGCCCACGTATATATGAAGCACAGATTTTTGTTTGTTTTCAGAAGAACGTAAAAGCTTCTACAGAAAAATGAAGAGCTAATAGATTCCTTCCTTACTACTGACATCAGAGCTGTCAATGCTGTGCACACTACCTCAACCGGGGTTCGTGCTGGTCATCATTTAAGATTTCTGGAACAGTAGTGTTAACACAAACATAAAAAGAACAGTAATATTTTGCACAAAGTATTTCAAATATGGAGAAGGTTTTTGAAACTGAAAGCTTTATACAACTGCAACAAGTTGAGGGTCACTCCATGCTGCCTTACAGTTGTTTACACTGTCTCACCAACATAAGGCCCATCTGCAAGACGTGTGGATGCTCAGTATCCCATTTTTGAACTATAGACACTCCCTCTCCTCATCTCCCTGAAATCAAGCCCAAGATGTGCCTTTGTTGCCATTAAAGTTTCTTCCTTTGCCACTTTTCCTAAGCAGTCAGGACCCTGAGAGAGGCAACCACCTCCAGCTTTATGTTCCTCCTAGAGCTTCTCAAATAAAGTACAGTTTCATACCCATTATCACTTCCAACTCTTCCTAAAATAAAGTGGACCGTTTGCACTATCTCTGCCAACATATACCTCTCTGTAGTCTACCCCTTGCCTCCACACACACGTATGAGGACATAGTTTAAAACGCTTTTGCAAACCTCCCCTGCCCACACACGTTTGTCTACTACTCTCACCCTGTCAGTCAAGTGAAAATACTACACACCTTTCAGCTAGCTATATTTTAAAAGATGAGACGTGAAAGTAGTAAGGGAAATCTCCACCCTTCTCATTAGCTTACCATATCCACTTGGATTAACTTCCCATCTTCTACACACGTCTGTGCTACACACAAAAAACCTCACGCCTCCTGTCTGCAATTTGCTGCTCTGCCAACCATTTTAAAAAGCACACACCCTCATGCTACAAGCAAAGTGTTAAAAGAGCTGCTGCTTCTCTATACTTAGCAGGAAATATGTGTAGGAGATGAAAATATGTACTATTTTCAAAGGCAAAAATCTTTTAAGGATATTTTACACAACACTCAAAACAGGACCTTAATTTTTCACCCCTTTATTTACACTGCCCTGAACTTTCTGTCAAGAGGATTAAACAAGGCTAAGTATCAAGAACAGTTTTATAATGATTTTGAAAGCTCTTAAATCTGGAACTAAGCCATTGTATGTGACCTCATATATTCCCTTCCCCTTAAATGTGCTGAAAAAACTCGCCCTCTGGCATGTAAGGTTCTGACAGTGGATTCCAGTTATGTCTCCTGATGAGCAACACAGCTCAACTAAGTAAGAGAAATGGTGTTTTTTCAGGTAACTACTGCAAAGCCCTAACTATCTTGGTAACATAAATCCTGAAACACTGAAGGAGAGCACATACGTGCTAGGAATAGATCTGATATTTGGTGATGCTGTAGATGGCAGTAAGGTCTCTTCCACTCTCTCCTAACCCTAAAATCCTCCATAAAAATCTTACAGAAAAACAGCAAAGCTGCTACTGCTTTAGTGATACAACATACTTGACACTGTTAAATTCCTTTCTACTACAGAAATGGTAGAAGCCTGTATTAGCAGAGTCCCCATGTGCAGAGCCCATGAAAAAAGAGCCACAGCAACATGCTCGCCTGCTGCAGTTTAGCTCCAGATGTGCCTGCAGTCTGGAGCCATAAATCCCACCACATTCAGAATGAAAAATCCAATGCTTGCTAACAGTGTTATGGCTGACATTTTTACTTCTTCCAGGAAGCCAGTATCTGACATTTTTGCATCTGACATTTTCCCTTGACAAAGGAAGCCCCCAAAGCAAAGAAAGTGGAAACTGTACCACATTTTTCATGGAAGCTACCAGTAGTGTCATTTATCTCTTCATTCACTATACAGTGCAAACA
This sequence comes from Cariama cristata, assembly GCF_000690535.1. Taxonomy (NCBI): domain Eukaryota; kingdom Metazoa; phylum Chordata; class Aves; order Cariamiformes; family Cariamidae; genus Cariama; species Cariama cristata. Next base: position 56,769 of record NW_009607799.1, read on the forward strand.
GGAGAAAAACCTACATAACAAATCAATTGCAATACATGAGAGCCTTGCCTACTTAAATGTACTTACTGGATTTAGAAATTGGTAAGTATTTAGCAATTAGTGGCAGAGTGCACATTCAAAAATATGCTAGCTACAGCATTTACAACAAGAAATCCAGAAACTGCATGTAACAATGCTACATGTCAGTGATTCTCTCATGGTTTAGTTACTTTTAAAAATCATGGAAGTATGCATCCTGGACCAAAACATACAAGAAAAATATGTCCAAAAATTTTTGATATTTTTTTTAATGTCTTTTTTACACACATTTTACTTTCCTTTGCTAATCTGGAACACCACCGTTACAACTTTAGTTAATAAACCTACTAATCAGGGTTGCTACATTAGGGGAAAGTGAACAAGATCTGCAGTAGTTTTGGACACAAACGCAAGAAAACAAAACCCATCAATGGTAATACTAGAACAGTAGCAGTTGTTTATTCCATATTTTGTTCTATATATCAACAGATTTGTCTTAACACCTAGTCAATACTTCTTGAAATGTAACAGCAACAGTCACCCTGCAAATCCAGGAACCATACTGGAGTACTTTTCAAAGTAAATTAGACATCTGAACTTTTTTCCCTTCCCTCTCAACTAGTGCTTATCTTGAACCTGCACTGAGTCGAGCAGAATCATCCTGAGCAGCGGCTGCCATACTGCAGCACACCTATAGCAAAGTAAAAGATCACAGGTGCTGTGTCACAAGACCCCATGCCTCTGTAAGAGCAGGAACTCACTGCTGCCAAGGGAGCCTCAAGGCTCCTGCATCCACTTCTCCTGTTCTTTCCTCCTCTCCACTTCCACACGTCATGAACGGATGCAGTTGCCCTTCTCCAGATCGACAGGCAAGAAAGCTAGCTTGTTTGGACTATAATTGGTTGGTCTAATAAAAAGAGGTAATCTGTCCACAAACCTTGCCTCACTGGACAGGTATGTTCACCAGATGTAGCATTCTTAGCAGAACACAGCTGACTATGCAGCTCCTTGCCAGGACTGATTAAACACTGACTAACTGTGGTCAGATCAAAGTTCAGAACACACCTGCACAAGAAAATGCTTTTGTTTGATAGTAGCAACAGAAAGTAGTTCTGCTGAACACAGAACCCCGTATCACCACACATCCAGGCTGAAAGTCAGCACACACACACGAATCCTGCGCTCTCCCAGAACTGTGTTTCACATGTAGATACAAATCAAAAGAGAGAGCCAGGGCTTGAAAAATCTGCCTACCCACAGCAAACGAAAAGAGGAGGGATGAGTAGGTTGAATTGGCTTAAGTAACAGAAGTCAGTGAATATTTTGGAAGGAGAGGAGTCAGAGTTGCAGCAAAAGCTGCATCCCCTCCTGTGCATGTAAGACGAAAGCCTGGAAAAAGGAAGAGAGGATCCATGCACACATAAGAAGGATGGCGTTCCTCTATGCCTAAACTGACAGCAGCAAAAGGAACGGAATCACCCCCAGTAGCAGATAATGGGACAAAGAAAATTACAGGTATACCATGACAAACAGCCAACGATACCCACCTTCTCTACCTGAGTAGGATTAACACTACCAAAAAAAAAAAAAAAAAATTCAGTAGAAAATTCAGCATCCAAACTTCTTACATGAGAACACCAATGGTATTTGAAATTAAGCTCTCTCAAACAAGCAAGCAAACATTTTGGTATTGTTTCTGGCAATAGGCAAGAGGACTATCTAACTGTAAGAGAGAAATATTTTTGTCTTTGCTTTTAGTACCTTTTTACTGATCCACTGAACATTTCTGAACCAAAAGGCAAACGTCAGCTACCACCAGAAGATGAAGAGATTCCTGTGCCTGATGAAATGTTTGAAGACTCAGGGGCAGATTACTTCAGTATAACATGCTTGCGTAAATGCAGAACTAGGAGCCAAATCCTGTACCACCTTATCAAAGCAGTGCTAGCTGATGCACACTGAAAAAGGTTTTCTCTCTACAAACCTGACAGTATCAGCCCTTACAAGTTTGTGTAAACTACATCACATTCAATTCCCAAAGTCTCCAAACTGTATTGTCAATGGCTGTCACTCAAGCCCTACGTACAAATAAACATATATGTTTATTTATTTCACTGTTCCCTAAAAAGAGTACTTAGTATCTGCCAGACAATGCTGAAACCACCTTTTTACTGAATGACACTTAAGAACAAATTGCATTTATTCTGGCAAGGCATGAACTAATGGACTAGATTATATAGCTGGAAACAAAAAGGGAGGGCTGAATGCATTCAAATCTAGTTGGACTTAAAGCTAGCTTTTAGCTGCTGAACAGTTACTCCATATTCCTTTAACAGTTTTTTTTTTCCTTGGGACTTTTCAGCTGTCCAATTTTATGAAGCGCTTGTACAATATAATCAGGCTGAAATGCTGCTCCTCAGAATCAGCTCCAGCAGTTCTTGGCCATTCAGACAGAAGGTCAGAATATGAAAATCACATCTGCCAAGTGCTACCTTATACCATAGAAGTTTTGACCAGAGTTTCTCAAGATGTGTGCATCACCAGGAGATATCTAGATTCATTTCAGTGCAAAATAGCCATTAGAAAACTATCTTGAGGACTTCTGCCCCTCTACTTCTCTGAGTCTATAACTTAAGGAAGTATATCATACTGCATCATGCATTAACTAATAGCTGCTGTGAAGACTAGGAAAACATTCCTCAGCCTATTTGGTTTTTTGTTACCTTTGACTTTCAAAAAGCTCTGATATGGCGATTCTCCACTTCTGAACAGTAATGCCTGAAGCAGAGGTTAAATAGCATCGAATGCATTTTCTTTTCCTTTCCACCTTTTTTTTCCTCTTCCCTGTCTCCCTGCCTCTCCTGCAGCTGCCACAAGAAAAAATTAAGAGCTGCTTTAGCCCTCTGGGCTCCCACTGCAGGAGGCAGGTGGGCTAGTGAGAGACTGACTCCTGCCAGAGCCCACCTGATGGGCCCAGCCTCCTCCTTGGCACCACACTTTTCGCTCCCTCCGCTGCTGAGGCTGGACGGAGTGGGGTGACCTCTGCTGGGGCACAGAGCGCAAGAATGAATTACGGCATTAACTACAACTATGAAGCTGGAGCGAGGAGCAGGCTACAGCATGGGAATGTGTACATATGGAAGATATATCCAAGTCTTCTGGCTACATCTCTAGCTCCTGGAACTGTAATTTGTGGGACACTAGGAAGCACACTGTCTGCTTGCTGTGATCTTACACCCTACCCTCAATGCCTTCTTCTAGCCACCATGGAAGACAGAGCAGTGAAGGAGATACTGTTGCTCTGACAAAAGTGACCATCCTTATGGCCTTGTAAGCAGGGGTGAGTGGATGAGAATGTGGAAGGAGGAAAACACCATTAGAGAGAAAAATAAAAAGCCAACTTAAAAACTCAAGAGTTAACCTAGTAGCATGCCAGTTTATCAACAGCACAAGTGCACAATTATCAGCAAGTAGGCAACAGAAGATCTATGCATCACAGGGATTTTATATCAATAGAGAATTCAGTGGTTTCCAGGAGCATTACTATGCTACTTTAAACACCTTTTGAGTTGCTACATGGCCTGTAAGCTTGTCACTATGTTTTAGGGAGCATTCATTACAAGGAACTTTGGTTGCATGAAGACTTCCTTTACAGTCTTCAGTTTGTCTTCAGCATTACAAACAGATCGGTCATGACAAAAATTGGGTTTGAAAGTGGATGTGCTTGTACTGTGTAACATGACTTTCAGTTCCATTCACACATCATTTGGACACCTTCATCACAGATTAAATAAATTAAGATTCAAAGACAGGTTACCTATTCTCTTTAAGATACCCTTTGGCAGCCTGCGACTTAAAGAAAGACTAGATACCAGCAATGACTATAGTATAAGAAAAGAGATTACAAAACCTCAGAGGTGAAAAAAACCCAACTCAAAACAAGGGAAACATACTGCAAGAGGGTGAGGGGAAATGCAAAATTGCCCTTAGATGATAAAAAAAATATTACAGAACCCGAACTCTTCCCATTATCTGTAAATGCCTCAAATAATCTGTGCAGTTATTTCTGTTGCAGATTTTCTTTCAGTTCTGTAACTTGATAATGCCACAGAAATTCAGCCTTTCTGCATAACACTTTTTCTAAACAACCTCTCCCATATGCATCACTCGAGCATTTTCATGCAGTGCCATAATCCAGCCTCAAAGAGCTGTGAAACACATCCTGGACCATAACCCTGCAATCCAGCAGCCTCATGCAGAACCTCATCAAACACCCATTTATGACAACCGAAGGTCACCCATCTATTTCATTGTACTTCCTATGACTGTTGAAAATTGCCATGTTTACCACATTACCACTGCACTTAGCGCTATTAAACCCAGGAAACTTAATGGAAATAGTTGCACCTATTAATAAACCATTAAGCATATGGGAAAAAGATGCCCTGTGGCTCAAGCACAGTACTACAAGTCAAGAAACTAAGGATAAAAGTAAAGCCCTACGCCCTCTTCCCTTCAGGACAAGGAAACGAGAACCAGCTCATCCATCATTTATTTTGGAAGCCATAAAATGTTGATAAACAGTAAACCAATTAAGAGCTGCAACAGCGTGTTTCCAGTCCTCTCTGCGAGGTCTCTTTTCCCTGACACAGAACGGGTCTGTGCACCCACAAACAAGGGAATGAAAATGACTGGCGAGAGCAGGTGAGTCGCCAGCAAACAGAGAAGGAAAGTGCTTCCCATTAGTTGATACCACCCTCCTGAGGGAAGGGAAATTAAAGCCCTTTACTTAAAATATGTAAAACCACAGTAATGATGTGTGGATAAACACTGCAATATTGTCCTATTTTCCCTTCTGGAACAAAAGAAAAGGCCCTTCTTGCGCGATTTACCATGTAGCCAACTTAGCAGCACGACAAAGATATTTTTGTTTCACATGACTGGAGGGTTGTTTGTTTTTTTTTTTTTTTTCCAAAATGAGGTTTATTTTACTTACAATATAACTGTATATCGGAAGTTCATTCCAACTCCATAATCAAGGCTAGTTTGTTCAGATTGGAGTATTCCTCAAACTATCACTTGATTTACTGCTTACGAGAAAAAGCAGCAGTGCTCTCCCTGGTCGGGCAAGTGAAGAACCCTTCAGCACTCTTGCTTAACAGACCCAGGCATGCCGCACCGCCTTAGGAAAGTTTGTATCTTTCTTTTTTTGATCAAAGTCACATTAAGATTTCAGTATTCCACCACACCTACAATCAAAATTAACTGCAAACTAGAAATATTTGAATGAACGTTTTGCTGAAATAAAGATGAGCTCTGCTATCTTCTGCTTTGCATGAGACAAGTAATTTGAGAATTCATACGGATTGAACCAAGCAAGGCACACTTCCAGATCTAACCTAATTGAAACAAAACCACAACACATCCTCCAGCTTCAGGCATTAAAACAGATAAAACAGTCAGATATACTAGTGTTACTACTATGTTCTTGAAGATTTTTTGAGATGCTTTTACAGTGGCATCCACAAACTGATAGACAGTATCACGTATTTTTATCCAATACATCCTTTTCCATCCTATCAAGACTTCCAGTAGAAGTGATAAACTCTAGAGCCTCATTTTATTTCTTAAAATCACTACTAAAAAAAAGGAGCATCTAAGGGAAATTATTCAACAAAGGAAAGTAGATTTATGAAGCTTTATATACTTTCCTCTTCTAAAATGGCTGGATGTACAATGCAGCAATGACAGTGCTACAGTTATGGGGCATAAAATCCATTCCTCTTTTTGTGCTAGCAGATGCATTAATGTGCACATGGGGCCAACGGGCAGCCAGCTCTGGCATGAAATACCAACTCTGAAGGCATCCCAGACTAAAATGCTCATCATATCAAACCAAGTTAATACATATTCAGTGGACTGGTCCTCTTAGAAGGCAAATGCAAGCACACAGGAATGACCTTACAAAAGAACTGATGTAATTATTAGTGAAGGGGTTGACTTTAAAGGCTTGAACAATTTCATCTATTTCTGTACTTAAAGCACAGAAAAAGGAAAGTTTCCAGACATTTCACACATCAGAATGCCCAAGACCGTGCCAAACATGTATTTATTGTTGTAATGGAAAATAGAAAGTTCAAAAAGTTAGATATTACATGATGCACAGGAAACAATCTCTTCTGTTAAATCGCTACAAGAAATTTAGCTCAACACTAGGTTTTTCAAACTATCCCAATCGATAAAAGCACATATGCTTAACACTGGAACACAAAAACTTGCAGTTTCCATATTGTAAAGGAATTCATTTAACAAAAGTGAAACATTAATAAGTGAAGCGCTACTGGCACCTTTATTTATGCCAAGAAAAATAACATGTAACCACAGTGAAAGAACAAACTTCGCCACACTCAGAAACAAACAATTTAAAGCAAAACAACTTCTAAGCAAACACCTACCACAACACAACTGTGCAAACCCTGCACAACACCAGGAATACTTCTAGTCATCACTGCTTTGGAGATTCTCACTGAAAAGCAGCTAAAAAGCAAAGAGGAGCCTACCTGCTACGTAACTGAAGTTTACGCAAAGATCACAGAAATGCTTTATCAATCTCAGCAAAGCCGACATTTGTCTGCAGCACCTTAATACCACAAGAACACTCAGCTTCCTCTTGATCAAAGGAAAACAGACACAAACACGTGAAAGCAGTAGCAAAAATCTCCAGATACGCAAGTGCAAAAGAGAAAGTGATAACACAGAATTCAGGGCAAAGTATTTCCACACAGTTTGATCTGGCATTTGGCAAGCAAAAATGATATGCGCAAATAATACAGTAAATGAAAATAAGCACATACTTCACAAGACTTCATATTTAAAAGGAGATAGGTATTAAATAGTTAAGGAAAAGTGCAACTACGGCAGAGAAATCATTTAGGAGTTACAGGAAGCAGACGAAGAAGAAAACTAAGATGTCACTGAAAGGTATTTTAATATATTTTTACATCTGCAGACAGCTTGCAATGTATATGCATTATGCATGTACATACACAGAATACACAACACAATTCAAAAGCAGAAGTAATTCTATATGAAACATTTTGACTACTATTTAACTGCAACAAGAAGTACTTTACTGAGATCCTTACAACATTCAGACCCGCAGAGTGTTGGGTGCTACGGTTCTAGGTCCTTGCCAGTTTCATGATACAAATGAAGAAAAAAAAAAAAGTGTATTATTTGTATGATGAAAACAAAGTCTGGCAGATGTGTTACAGTATTTAAAATAACATAACAATAATCTTGGGATTTTTTTTTTTTTCATTTTAATAGTTAGATAGACTTCCACTCTGTGAAACACACTTACCTCTTACCTTTACACTCCCCTTGCATCACCATCATTCACCATTGTGGAGATAAAACACAGTGAAAGGCATTTGTAAATACCCTATCTAAAGTCAGTCCAGGGCAATACTATGCTGTAAAATACCTCTGATTAGCCAATATTTCAAGTCATTTTTTTCACTGGGTAAGATGCTTGAACACAAGTATATTGGGAAAACTAACACATACCATGTTCTTACATGCACTAATTCCAACCACAGAAAACACACAGGTAATATACATGAAGTTGTGATGGAAATACCAAACAAGTCAATTACAGCAAAATACCTCAGAAATTAATCAAAATGTTATAAACCATGCAGGTAAAAAAAAAAAACACCACAATAATCTGTTGCAGTACTGAAAGAACTTTGCTTTTGATTACTGCAATAACCTCGGCTGAGTTACAGCATTACTCCTCCTTCCATTATTTAAGCATATTATCCAGATTTCACAAGAAAGTTAAATTTGGATGTCTAACACAAGTGTATTTAACATACTTATTGACCCGAATCACTGTACCACAGCACACTGACAGCTGAGTACAGTCTGTCAAACACACATCACCTGAAAGGTAACTATATCAAACAGTACATAGAAGATACACAGATCTCACAAATTCCAAAGTTATCAGGCTGAGAACAACGGTGAAAGCCAATTAGAGGAGGAAGATGGAAACAGGCAGGACACAACCTGAGTTGGTTGTTACTCAATGCAGTTAGTATTCCCGTAATTTGCATTAGTTTCATGATCAGCTGTATTTCCCCCCAACCTGTATGGTCCAGTTATTTATAAAAATTCTACACAAACAATACTTGAAAAAATAAACCAACACATAATCGGATATAGAACTTAAACCGAGAATAACTGCTTCTAGGATCTGCTCAACAGCTTGAGCCAGTCATAACTGAAGGACTGAAAACTGCAATGCTCTGTCAGACAGCTGATGCAAAAAGAAAGATTTCATGAAAAATGGTCAAGATAACTGGAATAGGTAAGAGCCAAACAAGCTACTCAACAATACTGACATTGAGACCTTCTGGCAGAGGTGAAACGTACAAGAAGGAAATAAGAATTTATTTTTTTTTTAAATCACCTGAACAGTCCAGAATTAAAAGCCTTGCTCTTACTTTTCTGTAGCCTTAAAATGCATTTATAAATGAATGACAGATATGAATAAGATTTTAAAAGCATTTCTCCTGTCGGTTTTGCTCTGCACACATTAAAGACCAATAACTAAGAAAATTATAATTTTATTTTATTTATTCATGAGACAAAGAAAGCCTTACTACATAAATCTTCATACAATATGAACATGCAGGATATATAGTTTCATTTACATTAAATACATACACGCTCCTTCACTTCGCATGTCTAGAAATAATTACCTAATATTAAAAAAAGCATCCTTGATGGCTTTCCACTGCTATGGATATGCCAGCCACTGAAGCAAATGAAGGTATGTGATGCTATACAACAGTGTCTTACAAACACCGAAGTTTTCAGGTGCTTCACTTTCCTAACATGTGCATTTCAAGCAATATACCTTCCTTTCAATTCTGCAATCCTGGAATTCAAAGGCAAGATATTTTTCTCCACTGAAATTTAATGAAACTTAGTTGGAAAGGAACCTGACTTTTTTTTTTTTTTGAAAGGACAGAGGTAAAGTCTGTTAGTGTTACAATATTTTAAATAATAAAACAATAACTTTGAGAGGATGTACTGTATTAAATTGCTCTGAACTGAAACTAATACTTGCAAATGGTAACATGAAAAGCAGCACATGAATTAACCTTGGGGACAAACAATCTTGAATGTCCATATATGAGAGAAAATAACATAGTACAAAAAAAAAGAGAGTGTAAGTATACTTTCTTTAAATAATTTTGACCAATCAGAAATCAGTTGGAAAAGCACTGCTATCAAGAAGAAAACCCCACACAGTATTTTTAAAGAAATACACACATGAATCCTTTCACACAAACTGTTTTTGTGATATACAGTCTAAGTTGGCACAACACATAATTTTTTTCTTAAATCCTTTTAAGGCTGACCAACTTTTCTATAAGAAAAAAAAAATTCTGCTCTGAAAACCAAAGTGTTCAGTATTTTAATCTCTCAGAACATATGTTAAGCAAATTTCACCAGGCAACAAAAAGGAAGATGAAAGATCCAGCACTGAGCAGCTCGTCCTTCAAATGCTATTTAGTCATTACCTTTACTACAGATGGCAGCAGCAATAACACCTACATTTTGGTCACCTAATGCTCTCCTTGACAAAGATTCCTGCATTGTCTTCTCAGGCTGTAGCATCTCTATCGGTTGCCACACGCCTTTGATTTTTGGCAAAGGGATACACCTGAGCTCTGCAAAAATTATTTTTGCTTGTGCCACAGAATTTTGCTTCTTTTTGCAGAATTATAAGCCATTGAACAGTAGTCTCCTCCCTAGCAGTCAAGAGATGCAAACACTTTCCCTTACTGCAGGCTTGTTTGTTACAGCTTCATCTAGGCAGACAGTCTGACACACTAAATCTGGCGCCTCACTTTCACTGCTATCCTAGCAATACCCTCAGCATTGGAGGACTCTAGAGATCAAAACTCAGATGCTGCCAGAGAACTACAAAGTTTGGGAAGGGGGACGGTGGCTGCAGTCACCACCTGTTGCTGGGGCAACACCCCTTTGGGAGGCAACACATTGGGAAAGAGCATTTTACTTTGGAACATGGAGGTATGATTCTTCCTATCCCTATGAACAAGATGAGGGCTCCAGGACCAAGATGTACATACAAACCCCTGAACTGAGAGCATCATTTCCACATCTATGTCAACGGTTTGCGTTAGTAGCTGCTGTGCTTGCTACAAAATTGGTAAGCTGAGTCCCAGGAAAAAAAAAAAGTCTAATTCTCTGCTGTAACAGATCCAAATCCTATCCACATTGCTGTATGTAAAACACACCACACTCACAAAGACAATTTTATACATCACATCATGTATTATCTTCTAGCAGTCAATTCAAACAAATCAACAGATTTGGCTGAGACCACTCTATACTGCTGCTCTTGGACATTACTGTTCAAAATGTCGAAGCTTGACCACAAGTGACTACATCTGTCTGTGCCTGTCCATGCTCTATAGCACATGACCTGTTTGATATCATCTTTATTATACAATATGCTGCCTTTTGTATGGATTCCCACGCTCACACTGGATGAAAAATAGATGATGTCCTGGTCTAGAATAATAAGTGAAGCTTTTTTGCAACATTTGCCTCTGAAGTTAGAAAGTATAAAATAGACAAACACAAGAAGAAAACCAGCTGGGAAGAGTACAAGTGAATATTCGACAGTTTTCCTTATGCTTTGGAGAGGAGGTAAAAAAAAACAACTCACAAATATAAACTCTGAGCATGAGCATTAACTGTGTTTCTCCCTTCTCTTCCATATGAAATATGAGAAAATGGAGACCCAAGACCTAGGAGTCCTTGACTGCTCAACTGCAACGGTTTACAGCAGAAGCCATGACCGCTGAGCACAGGAGGGTGAAGAACGGCAAACACAAGCTTTCCCAGCTCCCTCCTTAGCTTCCCACACAGTGCTACCTCAGAGAGGTCAAAGACTTGGATTCATCTTCCAAAACCATAAATTTGGGATAATAATACCTCCTTATCTCCCAAAGCAATTGCAAAACTACTTTTAGAAACTACAGTGGCTTAGGACAAGAGGGAAATTAATTCCCTCTTAAGCCCCAGGTTTAGATGGTTTGCCATCCACAATGCAAAGGTCTCATATCAGCTAATTAAGGTAAAAATATAATGAGCAGCTGCCTAACACCTTAATCACCACTCAACTCATAGTTGAACCAGGCAGATATCATGTGAAGAAAGAGCAGCCAGACCCACCCTAACACCTACATGTGAGGCCAACAGCTAAGGTCACAACTGCCAGCCCTTGGCCCTAATGTCTCCCAGAGCTGGGGGACTTGATCCCATGCCATGTGCAAATCCATACGCTGCAGCAGCTTCCACCACATCTCACACACCCTCTTCACCTCGGAAATTAAGTTATATTCACTGAGCAACGAGGAGTGACCTTAACAGGAGCCATGCATATAAAAGGGCTCAGAGCGAGGCGTTCACGCCCGATACCAGCTCAGCCAGTTTGCTGCCTGGGTTGGCCAACCAGCACAGGCAGGCCCAGGCACCGCTGAAAATGACGTTTACAAATCGCTCCCTCTCCACTTCGGGGCAAAACCAAGCTGCCGCCCTCCCCGCAGCACCGCCGGCGGTC
>NW_009607800.1:0-17027 GCF_000690535.1 Cariama cristata
CGCTGGTTGGTGTAACAGACCGGCTGGAAGACCACGAGAGGACTTCACAGTCGGTATCAAAAGTCATCCGGCCGCCCCGCACGGACACACGCGTCTCACCTGCCCGGGCACAGGCAGCTTCACTTCCCACCGTAGCGACATCTGAATTTCAGAGTAGAGTCGCTGAAAAATGTCACAGGCTGACTGTGGGAGTTTTGACGGCGTATGCTTTGCATTATGCTTTTGATGTGTTTTTCAACCATTTCAATGTTTTACAACTTTAAAAGGGAAAAAAAAAAAAAAAAAAAGCCTTGACCGATGTTGTTCTAGATGCTTAGTTCTACAAGTTCTTCCGTAGAGTCTCTGGACAAGCGGGAAATCTGGGATGTACGTACGGTCCCTCCGCCAGCCCCAGGGCGCTACAACCTGGACAGCTATCTCTGCTTTCGAACCCACACCCTTGAACGTGAGGTGCAAACACAAGATGTAACCCCTCCGCTGACCTCTCGAGCCCACCGGTTACCAGGCTGCTCCTTGTCACACCACACCTTGTAAGCACCAAGCAAACAGATACGCTAGAGGGGAGATTCCTCATCCCTAAACTTGCACTTTACTCAAGTTCCCGATCTTTTCATCTCCTTCCAAGGGGGCAAAAAGAAAGGAGGAAAAAAACCCAAACGACCCAAACCCAAACCAATCCCTCATTGGCATATTGCAGCAGGACTAATCAGATATGAATGTGAAAATACCAATTTTGTACAGTGCCTTCCGCACAAAAAGTCCTTGCAGGATTTCTGTGGCAGGAACAAGGATGTACCGGTGTAAAGGTGCTTGCGTACAGGCTGTTAGTGCCTGAAAAAAGGGGTACCGTCGTTAACTGTATTTGTGTTAGGGCTTTTACCACTAGAGCGGGATCAGCAAAAAACCATATCCCCATGCGGCGCGGGTGACGATATTTCTAGGAATGTGACAGCCGTGACCGAGAAACAGCTCTGAGGAGCCCCAAAATGAGCAAGAAGAGACAGGGCTGGGGAGCTGTTCTCAGGGGAAGGGTGGGATTCGCCTCCCCCAGCTCCCCCGAGGGGTCAGGGCCCCGCCACAGCCCTTTTCCTGATTTCTGATTGCGTGTTGCACCCCCCCAGGTGACGTTGTCTTTTCCCAGTGCTTCCAAAACGCGACTCCTCTCAGCACGTTTTGCCTGAGATTATTTTCATCCTCTGCCCTGTGGGAAGGGGGAAGACTGAGGTGTGGCCTGATGAGATGCTTTGGACGGCGATGCCCAGCAAATCAGCGTCGCAGGTGACTCCGGGTTAGAGATGCTGGGCTGTGACTTCGTCATCATTCATACCGAACCTGTGCCTCGCAGCTACCGCTTTGGGCATAAACACAAACCCTTCTGTCAAGCTAGCCAGGTATAGGCATGGTATATTGCGCTTATGTCAACTTTACGCTGACCTTCTGCGGGGAGGCTCGTAAAAGGGTTGCTAGCTTTGGGCCCAAGAGCAGCTGAGGCAAAGTTGCCCCTCGAAGTGTTTGGCCGCATTGGGAACAACGGCAGAATGCGGTGCCACGTTCTGGGTTATGTGGCTACGGAAATCCCGACCCTCTGAAACCGCGACGTGCCACCCTGCGCAAGCCTGGCTCTGGCTCCTGCAACCACTGCCCAACCTCCCATCATCGCGCTAATATCCAGCTTTTAGATTATTTTTTTTTTCCCAATCCTGTATAAAACATGCCTTTTTGTCCGTTCCTGAAAGGCAGGTAAATGAAATGTTGCTTTTGTTTGACAGTTCAGGAAAAGGCGAAAGCGGTTAAACAACAGCTCCCTTGCCATAGGTATGGCAGCTGCTCCCCAGAGTCCCAGGAAAACCCATCATTGACACTCACCCTCGGCTAAGGTAAAAGCACAATCAGGAACACGTTTTAACTCCTGTTGAATTTTGAAACTTTTAAAAACATGTCCCAACTTGCCACGTGGAGACAGGACACAAATGTATTTAACACGTTTGCTGGCAAATGCACTAGAATGCAACACGCCCTGTCAACACTGAGAATTTGAAAACACGTTAATTAAAAGTTTTCACTGACACTTTTTTTTTAATACACCTTTATCCTCGTCCAGACAAGCCTTTAAAGAAAGTGAATCTACGAGCGGTTTGGGGAGCTGGAATCCAGTGTTTACAGAAATCCCGAAAGAGCGTGTGCTTGCTGGTGTTCCCGTCGTGCCTCTCCCCTGGGCTGTCCGAGCCCCGAGGAGATGCCGGGAAGCCTCCGTGTGTCCTGGGGTAAACAGAGACCTTTCTGGCGGCAAACAAAGCGAAAAAAGGGTAATCAAAGTTTACACCGAGAGATAGTGTTACCTCTATGCCAATCTACCCCAAAGCCCTTTCTTCTCTTGCCCTGGTCGCTACGGAGAGACAGCGTAACGTAGGCAGAGGAAAGAAAACGTCTTGCTTTCCCGGGAACCGTCAGGCTGGGACAGGGTGGGAATTTCGTTCTTGTTTTAATCTGTGTATACTTTCTGATAACGAGAGAACGGAACCACACGATCTGAATAATGCTAAAAGTTAAATTGTTAAAGCAAAATTCAGATTTGTGGAATAGTTGCGTGTTTTCCCGTTTCCAAGACATGAGTATTTCATGAGGTCCTAATAGGTGCTGAGATTTCTTACTGACCCGTCACTTCAGTTTCTTCAAGCTTTACTCCAGTTTGGTGCAATGCTATCGAAAGCTTTTAACCTTGCTGTCACTCACAACTCTTACAAGCCCTTTACTAATATTTGCCAAGCTTTTATTAACTGAATACATTCGACAATCTTTGTTAAATAGGATCCGGACTGTTTGAATGTCCGGTGTGCTGGGAAACTGAAAACTTAACAGAGCTTATATATTTTTAAAGTGTCATGCAATTTGACTTTCTTCTATCTAATAAAAAAATATCTGTCAACCAACTAGATAACCAGCCGCCAGTGATGAGGCTGGTTGCTTCTGGGAAAAAAACAAAGGCCCACAAACTAAAATCGAGAATAAGAAAGCCTCACAACAAACCCAACCCAAAACAAACAAAAATTCCTTAGGTCGTACAAAAGCAAAAACATTCCAGTAAAGCTCAAGCCCCTCCCTGAAGAGCGATCACAGCAAGAAACAACACCTAGCAGGGAAGGGGCGAATAAACCACTACCTGACTAGTCCCTGCGACGTGCTGAATCCGCTTTCAAGAACTGCGTTTCGGCAGCAAAGGAAGGGCATCGGGGCTCCTTTGCCTTACGCAACATGTGGACGAAAACCTGGAGATAGATAGTAGCCCTGCAGAAAGGAGTTGCCAACATTTTGCATCCATCAGTTCTACGCCGGTGGTTGCCCGCAGCTGTACCGGGGTTAGCCAACGCCGCCGCGGGCCTTCGCTCCCCCCCTTCCCGTGCTCCGGCCCCCAGCTCCGCTCCCTCCACTGTGCCTACCCTGGCTTTCCTCTGACCTCCTGATAAGCCATTTTAGAGAGTTAAACCAGCAGAAAACTATTCTCTTTTGCCCCCCCCCCCCCCGCCTCCCCTTTCTGAGAGGGGAAGGGCACTTTCCTGCTGGTTTAACTTCTGTCGCTCTTGGTGTGGCCAGAGAAGCGGCAGCGATGACAAGGAGGAGATAACCTGCGTGAAGTTCAGCCGCAGTTCCGATGGCATCGGCTTCGACAGCCTCACGCAATCCCCCTTCTCTCCCGCTGCTGTTCCATTTTCACGCTCCTCCTTCAATTCTGCCGGGAGGAGGCATCTCAGTAAAAAATGCCCGATAACCAGGTATTCGTTAGAATGGCATCGAGAGGTGATGCCTCATCAAGTTTTTTTGAAAGACGACGGGTGCTTTAATGACGAATGCTTTGTGTCATGTGGCTACAGCATTTTTGATGAACAAACCAGCCCAGCTTTTATGAATTCCAGCTAGATTTGGGAGGGTGGGACTTAAATAAGAGTGGAACCATGCACAATTATGCTGGAAAGTGTCACAAGGTGTGGAATGAAACTGCTGGCCCCAGCGAAACAGAAAGCCCTCTAAAATAGGAAATAGGAAGCATTTGTGCTTGACTCCGAGACTTGGATTCCTGACATTTAGTTGTTGTGAACTGAAACTGGTTTAGAGCTAAATCAAGCAAGGGCTCGAGGTCATGGGATTAACAACCTCCAGGTCGAGTGCGTAGGCTCTCCGTAGGGCTCGGGCTGCAGGGAGAAAGCCAAGTGCCCAAAAGTCTGTCGTTTGCCTGGCTGGCAGGTAGAGGCTGGTACCCGGAGCCGGGTTTTATGATTCTCACTGCCTGAACAAATATATTGTAGCCACGAGGTGCAAAAAGCTAAGCCAGTACAAGTTGTTGTTATTATTATTATTTTATTCAGCTCAGGAAGACTGTTTGCTTCAGGTAGCTGGAATAAAGACTATGTAGTGCAATCCAGTCAACTCAGCAGAAATGTGTGTGACCTGTACGATCTGGTGTCCTAGTAGGGCACGGATTTGATATCAATGGTCGTATAATCCCCAGTTACACGGAAATACGTCTGAAATAGGGAATACGAAGGATTTGTGACTGTCTTCTTGGCAAAGAAAATTTTTCTGCCTTGAGCTCTCTGTGTCTTGTGTTGCCAAACACACCTTGCACCCAAGCTGCTATCAAGCCGCTGTCAAGCCAATGCAGCAGGCGGGCGGCACGGATGAACACGAAGCTCCTGACTCAACTCAAACGTGAAAAGGAAGCAGGCAGGAGGCAGAAGCAGGTGACCCAGGAACAATAAAGACACAGCGTGCAGGGAAAGCCAAAACCCACTTGGAGTTGAATCTGGTGAGGGATGAGGAGGGCTTCTACATGTACATCAGCAGCGAAAGGAAGGTGTGGGACCTCCTGCTAGGCCCTGGGGACAAAGGATGCAGAAAAGGCCAAGCTACTGAATGCTGCTTGACCTCAGTCTTCGCTGGTACGACCAGTCTTCGGGAGCACCAGGCCTCTGAGACCAGAGAGAAAGTCTGAAGCAAGGAAGACTCACCCTTGGTGGAGGAGGACCTTGTTGAAAGGAACATTTAAACAAACTCAATGTATACAAGCCCATGGGGTCAGATGAGGGATGTACCCACAAGAGTTGAGGGAGCTGCCTGATGTCACTGCAAGGATACCGTTGGTTATCTCCCAAAGGTTGTGGTGATCAGGGCAGAATCCTGAAGACTGGAAGGAAGCAAATATCACACCTATCACCAAGAAGGGCAAGAAGAAGGATCTGGTGAACTAGGATGGCTGGGAGTGCTGAACTAGGGTGATGAACTATAGGCTGGCAAGTGTCCCCTCAGTTGCCAAAGAGAAGCTCTGGAGTCTCTCCATCCTTGGAGATCTTCAAAAGTCACCTGGACACAACCCTGGGCAACCAGCTCTAGGTGACTCTGCTTGAGCAGGGGGTTTGGACCAAACGAATGATCCCCAGAGGGGCCTTCCCGCCCCAGCCAGGCTGTGATTCTGCGTGATTCGGTGTGTGATAGCGTTTTTAGCGCTGCCTCAGCTATGCCTATACTCACTTCGGTTGCGTTTCTGCGACCTCGTGCCTTAGTTAAATGACTTATGGAACATGGATATTAATACACCCTCTTACATGCCTTGGAAGGATAAATACGCCAAAGATTGTGAGGTGCTTTCAGTGAATGGGGCCTACAAATGCCTCCTGAACACATTTATAGGAAAGAGAAACTTTACAATCTTTCTTCCCCCTGTACAGTACAAATTACATTAAAGTGTCAGAGAACAGCATCTGTAATAACGTTCTTGAAACTAGGTCCTAGGAAGCTGAGAAAATCATAGGTTTAATGAGAAGCCCTGCCTTTATAAGTTCCCATGCCTTCTATGATACCGTGTTGGAGTCTATACAGAGCAGATGAAGTTGTGTCACAGTAATTTCTGTTTGTTCCTTTTAAATTATACTTTCTCAGACTTCACCAAGGTCTCCCATTTCCCCCCATGCGGCCATAAAAGGCTGGCTTCACTCGCTTTAGGCTCAAGCCACGCACGCGGCCTGTTATTGACAAAAGCAGATGGCGGTTTCCCCTACGATCCGTTTCCTTCCCGCTGCCTGGCATGTGAAACACGGAGAGCATCCTGGAGGACCCGCTGCCGTACCAGCCAGCCTCCCGCTGCTCCCTCGCAGGGCAGAGCCCAGGACCTGCCTGCCCATGAGGGGTCTGAATTGCTGGAAACTATTTCACATTTGGCTTAGAGCTATTTTGACAATCTTCAGCTGTACCCTTTATTTCTTCCTTCTTAGCATGTAAATGTCCTTTTTATAGCAGCGATTCTTACAGAATTTATAGTTCTCTTTTCTTAAAGCTTCGCATTCCCACTTCCTCATTTTTATTTAAGTCAGTCCCTTTTCATCTCCTGGGCATACCACACTGCGCAAAACGCATACGTTCAAGTGGTGAAATCTTGTGTCTTCCTCAAATCATCTCGTGATGCTGGCCTCTATTATCTAGTTTTTAATCTTCAAAGTGGCAATTATGCCCTTTTTGCCATACTACCTCTCATGCTTATGAGGAGCTCCGCCAAATGTATTATTATCTTCCTTCGTATACTTCCTTAAAGCCCTCCTTTGCTATTACACCTACCAGTGCAGAGCGATGACTGGTTATTCCATTGATTTCCATTTTTTTTCCTTGGATTTATTGGTAGTTATTTGGAGTCCGAAATCTCTGTGGGATCGGGCCTGTCTCTGTGGGCTGACATTGCCTTATCAGTTAGCACAAGGACAGAAAAAGTGCAAATTTAAGCCTCTGAGGTGCTTTAATCTTGGCAGTCCCTGAGCGGTTCCTCTTTCTGCATCTTCCTCGGCATTGCTAGGGAGGATGTGCAGCTCACGCGGTGTGTGGGCATAAAGCCTGTAAAGAGCTTTGGAGCAACAACTGGTTGGACACAGCACATGCAAGGAACAATTTATCTCTCATTCTTAGACCCCCATACATCATAGGCACTTCCATTTCTTTTTCTTTACCTCTGTCAGGGTTTTTAGATTGCTTTTCATATGGCTATGTTCAGCACTGTTTCTTTCAGAACCATTTCCATTTAAATTTTTCATTCATGTACAAGGAAAAAATTTCTGAAACGGACTAATAAAGCATCTGACTCATTTAAATGCTTATAAGCCTAATATTGCATTCACATTGCTAAAAAATACTGAAACGTTTTTCTTTAAATACAAATTTTATGAAACATTCATAATCACGGGAACTTTTTGTATTCTTAAGCATTGTGAAGTTTGTACATATGATAGCATTTGAAATGCGGTCATGGGTGGCCTGGAAGACTGTGAGCAGCACGCATGAAGCAGTTCCACATTAGTATGGGCAGGAAAAACTCAAGCCAAAATGATGGGAAAGGCACAATTATCACTGGATGTGCAGCTGGATTTTCAGTGCCCAAAGAAAACAGGCAGCATCGTGCTTTTTGAGATCCTCTTCCAGGCTCTGCACATCTGCAGCAAAGTGAAACACAGTTCTTCCACAGAGTGCAACTTCTGTGGTGGTGACAAAGAGAAACTCCCCTTCAGGCAGATTCAAAATGGAGCTGCGCCTGGCTTAAGCAAGCGAATTGAGAGCATCCAGTCTGCAAAGTTTGTTCTTTATGGAAAACACAAATTGAGTCTTCAATGATATCGATACTAAAAATGCCTCAAGGTATAAACGCATATTATAGTGCTATCAAATTTTTTGAGTTAGAGATCAGTGGATTTCTTGGAAGATTTGGGTAAGGATGTTTTTTTTTTTTCTTCTTTATGAGCTCATCACTCCCCAGGCAGAGGAGAGACCGGTCCTTGAAAGGCTTTCGTATCTCACCTCTCTTACCTCACACCTCATTTATAACCTCTTTATAGAGGGCAGGGCACAGGGTGACTCCTGCCCTCCTCCCCTCAGGGTGCAGGACCCCATTTCCAGCACAAACCCTTCTTCTTCTCCTACTCCCCGTCCCCTTTTCTTGGGACCTACAGTTCCACAAGTGACCCTATGCAGGCAGAAGCCTTGGCATTGCTGGAGGAGAAAGAGGAGCACGGCTGATGGGGGTGAAGAAGGAGCCAGGAGCTGAGGAGAGGTTGGCTGGACCTGGCCAGAGGAGCAGAGGGTCAGGGCACTCACATCCCAGGCACTCGGATCTGCGGTAATGTCACCAAACCGTAATGTCATTGTCCTTTGGTACCGTCATCAGCAAGCACAGCTATCCTGCCCCTCACCGTCTGCGTGTCGTCCCAGCAAAGGAAGCTTGCCCTGTTCTGTACCGTCAGGTTGCGCTTCAAAGCAGATAACTCTATCTCCAAAAGGCATTGTGTAAGATCAGAAGCAGCCAGTCTGTCTGAAAGGTTTCAGAGGGGAGGTTTTGGCACCACCTCACCTGAGACTGGGAAATGATTGTATTATCTAGCTGTTTCTCCTCAGAGATACACATTGGATCTAGCTGCCCGGCCAACAAAGGAGCGAAAAGAGGAGAAAGGCTGACCACACCTTTCTCCAAGCTGTGGGTTCCCTTTATCTCTTTCTGCCAAGACGAGGCAGGATACACAATTTGTGTTTGCCTGGGAGTCGGTACAGACTGCTGAGAGACGGCCGTGGTCTCCAGGGTCGGGGAAGTGCTTGGGAGAGGACATTTCACTCATTCTGTAGGAAATGCACATCTTGGGGGGGGTCAGGTCCCCCCGAGGTCTTCTTCGCAGCACTGGTCAGCAGCCCTGGCCAAGGGGACCCCAGCTCCCTGCCCCGGCGGGCGGCCCTGGGCCCACGGGCGGGAGAGCGGGGGTTCTCGTGTAAATGACTAGCCGAGCATGGGGTCCCCGAGCCTCAGAACAGAAAGTGGGCTTCTCACAAGCTGCATCTTTGGATGCATCATAATGTGTCGTAATGAGGTGAGTTGCTTCCCTTCTGATGCCTCAAAACGAGGTCTGGGGTAAATCACCCTGCGTCTTTCTCTTCCTCAGACCTTCATGGGTGGCCCCACAGAGATATCTCCAAGTTTGACAAGGGAATGAAGAAAATGTGGTGGTTTTATTTTTATATCTCTATTTATTTTCTTTTTGGTTTGAGTTACTTGGAAATCTCTTTATATAAAAATACTTTGCATTGTCATTTGTTTCCTTGGGTGGAATTCGCCTCCAGCTCCACAGAAATGCTGTACAAATGTGATACTCTCACAGTTGTACTCGAGCAGTTATCAGAGTCCTCAGAAAAAGTAGCAAAATATAAACCAACGGAAGCATTCAGACCCGGTATTTCTTAATTTTATTTTTAGTAACTGTGGGTTCAATTAGATGTGGAGGAAGTCTTCCAAACACAATGCTTTTCCCCTTAAGTTTTGTACTTCAAAACCCAAATCTGTATATACCTACAAGTACATCTACACGCAAATGTATCTGTTATGCATTGACTCGCTAATCCGTTCATCAAACACAAACCTTTACAAGTATCACAAACTTGCTGCAGTTAAACAGAGATGAGAGCAACTCAAGTTCTGGTTTTAATTCCGCTTTACTTGGCGTGTGTGTTTACATATGTCAACTGTAGATGAGATTTCTGAAAGGTGTCCTTGGTAAAATCAGTACAAATTTTAAGTTACCCTTACACTTCATTGATGAAGTCATAGTTTGGTATTTACTAGATCTTAACCACTGAAGCAGCAGATGTATAGGATTAGGAGAAAATGTGAAAGGTAAAGTGCTGCAGTACTCAAATCACCACTCTATTTGGGTATTTCTGAAACAGAAAATCAAGCCAGCTCTGGTTTCCAAAGAAGTTACTGAAAACCTCATTGACGGCTGCACTCGCTGGTTGCACTGTGCTTTTATTAGGTCATTAATGATGTTAGGTAGATACATATTGTTCTCTTTCAAGCAGCTTTCACAGGGTTAGTACTCAAAGTGTTTTGTTTTCTGACTAATTTTAGTGATAATTGATAACAACGAATACATGGAAATTGTAGAAATTTGCTTTTCTGAGAACTGGTTTGTAACTGGACCCAACAGCCCTGTGGAAGATCCGCCATCTGCCTGTGTTGGTCTCCTTACATTGTCGCAAATATTAATAATAATAATCATGTTTATCAGAGTAGCAGGGCCAACCAAGTAAGGCTTTTCAGGGTGGTGGTCAAATGCTGGGTGGTCGGTAGCTCCCCTCAAGCCTGAGGTTTACAGTTAGGCGAGGCAAACAGGAATGGGAAAGCAAGCACAGCAGCACCAGCGGGAACAGCCACAAAAACATTCCCCTTTTCAGGGGGTGGGAAAGGGGCAGCTTGTCAGGGAGGAGAAGACCCCAGGGGAATGGAGGAGAGTTGGGGGGCAGGCTGGGAGGAGGCAGGGAGAGGACGGGATGCTCTGTGAAACCGGGGAGAAGATCAGCCAGGACCAGACCAAGCCTCCGATCGGCACAGAGGAAAAAAAACAACCCAAACTTTGGAAAAACCTCCAAAAGTGCAAACATCCAGGACATCCCGGTTTGGCTCCTGTTTTTCCAGTTAGCTGGCAGCTGGCTCCCTCTTTCTTTGCAGTCCTTCCCCAAAGCCATATGGAAGTCGGATTAAGGTGGGTGGAAAGCACCACCTTTCTCCTCATAACCCCAAAGCCGGGGATCTCCTCTGAACCGCACGGGGCCTGGCATTACCGCTGCCATCTGTTAACTGCTCCTCTTCTGTATTACGGCCATGGTGGTGTTCAACGGCCTCGGACAAGACACAGACAAGGTCCTGGGTCTGCAAATGCCGTCGGAGGCAGCTGGGAGAGCTTGCTCTGTTGTACTGGCTGGGGGGACGAAGAAAACCTCCTCGCTCTCTTTTTGTGCATGGGAAATAAACGGGTTACGTGAGTTCCCTGGGGTCACACAAAGTGTGAGCAGAAAGGGGAGAACAAAGCTTACTTTTCCTGAGCCCAGCGCTACACTTCGAGTCTAAAATCCCTGCAGCTCTGGTACAGGGAAAAGGGAAGGTACGGAGAGAGGAAACAGGATGGGTGCAGACAGACCGTACCGGCTCCCGGCTGCTCGTACGAAGCACAGTGATTGAAGCTAAGCTTTTACACAGCAGCACTGCGAATGTGGAGTTCACATCTGAAATGAAAATACTGGCAGAGGTGTAGTCTGGGACTATATTTATGTTCTGCTTTTAGGGTCTGTGTCACTGTATCTGAGCGCTTCACGATCATCAGCAGATTTTATCCTCAGAAAATCACAGTAAGGAAGAAAACTTTTATCCCCATCTTGGGAAGGCAGAATATAGGCAGAGGACTGATGAAATGTGTTATCTTGGGGTCACTAGGAAGACTGAGGCTGGGCTCAGCTATAGAGCAAAAGCTTTATAAGTTTCAATCTATATTCCTAAATCCTTTAAATCACCTTTTCTAAATTGGATTTTTATGAACCTGAGGTCTACTGCATAGTCTGTGTTTATATTGCTCTCGGAGAGCGAGAGAGACGTGTGGCTCCTGCTCTCTTGCTGGGTCGTGCTTCGGGAGTTTGTTGGGAGCCTTTTGGGTAGAATTAGGAGGAGAGCGTGGGGCTGCTGCAGGGGCAGGGAGGCTGAGGGCGGTGAAATTGGAGGAACCGTTTCATTTGCTCACCACCCTGAGGTGGTGAGCCCTGTTTGGCCATAGGAGCAGCCTTGGGAAGGAGTTTGTGAGAGGAGCTGGAGGAACGCACGTCTGGTGCTGAAGGAATGAGCAGTGGGAAGGGGAGATTGCAAGAAGCAGCTGCTTAAACTCTTCACTCTGGGCAACAGATCTGATGGGAGGGGGACATGAATGATCCCAGTGACACCCCTGTCACCCCTCTCCTGAGCAGTGCCCCGGACATCATCATGTGAGTCTAGGAATTGTCCTTGGGAGCCCGTGGATCAAAGGACTGATGTAAAAGTTGGGATCCTGGAATCTCTTCCACAGTCCTCTCACAGCTCGTTTGGAAGAAATTTCAAGCCTCTCCCATAGATTTACCTTGCCATTCGTCCCAAGAAAGCATTTTAGGATGCATTCTCTGTATTGGAATGTACTGATTGTTATATGCTTTTGAGATCTTGTTTATTATTGCCTTCTCCTCTCACATGGAGTCATAGAAGAGCTATTCAGTTTGCCCCCCAACCCGTCCCCCCCTCCCTGCCTCCAGAACAAAGCCAATCGCTGCATACGGGTCCCGCTGCTTACGGATGCGGTTTTCCCAAGGCCTCAATCAGCACGGCACTTCAAGGCTTAGGTCTGCACTTCCCAAGTCAGGGCTCAGAGCCCCAGACGAAGTCTCGGTGGTTACTAATGCGTCCATTAACCTGAAAGGACTTCGCATCCCTTCTGTATCTTATACCGAGTTTACAACTGACAGATCTAAAAGAGAGCCTCCAGCCGATACTCATTTGAGCACCGCAGGCTTAGATGCCAGCAGAAATCTGTGACAATCTGGAGAAAGGACAGGATGTTGTATGGACGTTAAATAGGCCAGTTGTTATTCGTATTTCCTTACTAATGCTGTAAGCCTTGTCTGTAGGTCTGAACTTCAATCGTCGATTGCTCGATGGCCATGTAGACAAGTGTACCTTGTGCTTATTGCCGCGTTGGAAAGAGCAGCCCATCATGCTAAACGCTGCAAATTCTATCTGCCTTATCACTGCAGGATCATGTTGTGTCCCGTTAGCCGGTATCACAACAGAGGCTTTGTTTGTGTAATGCTAGACTGGAGTGTTCAGC
Organism: Cariama cristata; assembly: GCF_000690535.1. Lineage (NCBI taxonomy): Eukaryota > Metazoa > Chordata > Aves > Cariamiformes > Cariamidae > Cariama > Cariama cristata. The sequence continues at coordinate 12,693 of NW_009607800.1, forward strand.
ATAATGAATACTCTCTTACAGCTAGTTTACACAAGGATTGTTGCCATTTTTCACAATGAGGTTTTTTAGACATATGCCTGTATATAAACAGTCACCATAACCTAGAAGAACTTGAAACTTCCATCTGGATGGTGTATTTGGTTCTCATATCCAGGAATTTTTTCTACAATATTCTATCAAAAAAGTGTTCTCTTGTTCATTTTTTTCTTTTTCTATAATTAGAGGAGAATGTTTGTACACTAGATAACTTAATTTTCTGCTGCTTAGTGCTTAAATCTTCTAGATGTTATAACTTTTAAATTTTTTTTCTCCACCTGGTTTATCAGTCTCTGAAGAGCCTACCAAATTGTCACTCACGTTTTGCTGATTCTCTGTTCCATAAAGCGCTATCCACCATGTTATACTATTTTGACTTTTTTTCTCTTATCATTGATCTATGTGATCCCTGGCAAGAAAATAACCATGGTAGGTTCTCAGACATTTGGTTCCATCATCAGAGGAGAAAGGCTTTGGTATCGGTTTCTTTTCAGGGTCACAGAATCGTGCATGGAAATGAGAGCATCTAATCACCACTATCTTCTCTCTGAACAGTAGCTACCTTCACACAGCATCTATTCACGACCTTTTCTGCCGTTATAACTGGTGTAGTACTCTCAAGCGTAATCAATATTGTTACCACAGAAAGGAATACATAATAATACATTTATGTCGCTACACTCAAGAATAAAAATGTATGGAAGGAAAGGCATAAAGAGGTCACGCCAGTGCTTGAATATACCGGCTGCAAAGCAAATGAGCTGGGGGGAGTCAGTGTCTACACTCAGAGTTTTGAGTCTCTAGTTGTGACAGCGTTCACAGAAGCTGCTTTAGAGATTAGGGAATTGTTTTCAATTAGGCTGTTGTTTTCAGCACTGACTATCTAACCCTGCTAACCTCGGGGTTAGAAAACACAGCGGTAGAACAGCGAGCCTGTACGAGCCTTGTCTGAACTTTGTCTTGTGCCCAGTGGAGCTGCAATACGGCAATGAAGAGTCCCGAGGAAGACAAGATGAATGCATCCAAGACAAACAAGAAATACAAAGCACCAGTCCTTATGGATATATGGTGTATAATCCCCCGGCATAGCTGTCGTTAGCACTTACTACGCTTGAATAGAGATGATTGCAGACTTTGGCAAGAATTATTTTTCACTTGAAAATGAAAGTTTGAAACCAAAATTTTTCCCATGAACATATTGGTTTTGATTTCAGAGGGAGAAACCTTCCAGTTCAGGATGAAATTTATGGTCAGAATGGAAATGAGAGAAAGAGGACAGGGATGGAAGTTCATATTGAGTGGGATGACTCTGTGATACCAACCAAGACAGGTATTTTTGTCAGAGGAGAACCTCACCCTCTATAGCCTGCAGCATCGTAATTTAGATACTTATCTCAGTGCTGAAAGATTAGATATCAGCATGCCAAGCTACTGTGGGGAGCCACCTTCTTTCTCTCTGTTTTTCCTTTTGCATATAGCCCACTCTATAATTGATTGTGTATTTATAGGTAGAAAAAGACAAGTAGTTGAAATCTAAAGCAGTTCAACAGATGGTAAAACTTTTATCGGTCTGAATAGTGACAATAATTCAATGCTTAGTTTTTACTGAAAATATGCACAAAATTGCCTGTTAGCGATCATTAGTGCTCTGTGAATGGTCAGTTCAATGGGCGCCAATAACCTTCTAAAAGCATCCTTCCCATTGTATAGACTGTTTCTCAGTATGCTGTCCATCATCTGTTTTCTTAACTTTTTCTCATGGGTTTTTTACTGTTGCTGTCACTAGCTCGTGTCTTTTGCTGGCACCCATGTTAGGAAGCAGGCATTAATTATCAAGCAGGTCTGCTGAGAGAAGATGAGGTGGCCAGAGGACTGCAGTCTGGTAGGAATAGCCTTGAGGAAATCGATAAATAACTCCCTGCTTTTTCATCAGGTCTTCACTGCCAGTTGAGGGATGGAGTGGGATTTTAATATCTAATTGTACTAGCAGAAATGAAACCAGTTCCACACAGCCAGCCCATCATCATTGTATCTTTTAGAAGACGCATCTTAAAAGATGACAATCAACATCCATGTGGGATTTCTACTCCCTTCTTCTTCACTATGGACAAGCATACTTTGGAGTGCAATAGACATGCATGTGATCTAATGAGTGAAATGAATACTTTCTGAGCAGTGAATTTTTACCATGCTAGAAAACCACTTTATCTGGACTGAAAAGAGTTTGACTAAAACTCCTGAGCATAAACTAGGAACAGCAACATCATTCAAAGTCAAGTGAAAATGCTGATAACTGACTGTGGTCTTCCCTTATCTGTTCTCTTGCTAAAGCTGAACTAGCAGCCACCGTGGAGTTATTTTCTTGCCAAAAAGTCTGACAAAGATGAAACTTCAGATACACTGAAGAGACTGGGAGGGGATGCTGAAATATGGCTGTGGGTGGAGATGTCTGGGGGGATGTGTGACTGTGCAGACAATCTTTACATATTGAAAAAAATTGTAGTCAAAGAGATAAATATTACCACAAACTTAGGAAAAAAAAAAAGTGCAAGAATGCTCTCAGGCCCCTGGCAGCCAAAAAGACAGGAAATGTTTATTCATATATGGGTCTGTGTATTTAACAAATAATAAAATGTTGCCCTCTAAGGATGACAGCTTAGACATAAACTACAATAGGAGTTGTGATGTGATTAAAGAAGAGTGCATACCTCTGAGGACAATAAAGAACTGATTCCCTTAAACATTGTGCAAGTTTTCAAGTCAGTGTCTGTTCTGGACAACATCCTAGGAAACTATCCAGATACAGTAAATCAGGGAGAAGTGGCTGAAATGTCTGGGGACTTTTATTCCTAGTATACTTGTATTTGAAAAAGTTACCCTGGAAGGGTTTGCACAAAAGATAGCAGCAAAAAAATGTTGCCGTTAAAAAAAAAAAAAAAGTATTTATATTATTGAGAAACGGTCTCAGACATCCCTGCTTGAAATGATACGATATGGACCTGCAGCCAAGGGAGCTGCTATTCAGGTGTTACTGTCCACAGCACTCCGATGAGACTTACTTGCAGTAACTGCTCCAGGGAGTACACCTGGTGGGCTTGTTTTACAGCCCCTCTAAGGGGTTAAAAAGAAATCTCAATGTCAGAAGAGGGAGCTCAGATGCAGTTGAAATGACAGTGGTGAAGATTAATATTCAACCTCTGCCCTTGACAAGTCTCTAAGGCTTGGCAGTTTCTCACTAGAAGTTTATAAAATGCTTAGGCATGATTGCTACACGTTGGGAACAGCCAAATTCCTGAAGTCTCTGAAGGGAACAAAAATAAAGAAATTATGTTCCACATATATACTTCACTCCCATGAGAAGGTTACCAAGTTGTTTGTATATTTTATATCAATTCATATCGCTTCCTACAGTTGGCAATAAAACCCTCACCAAAACTTTGGCAAGCAACTAAGAAAATGTTCTGCCAGGCACCATTAATACAGATCAATCTCGTTTCCTTTGCGTGAATCAGAAGATTACTTTCTGGAGGCAAATCACAAGCAGTTTTTTCCTCAAAAGCTTGCTTTTTCAATCCTACTGCATGCCAACAAATCTAGGATAATTCATAGATTCATGGAAATGAAGGCCGAAGGGATGGTTAGATCATCTGCTCTGACCTCCTCTACATTTCAGACCAGCACTTTTCACCCAGTTACCCTTGTACTGTGCTCATTAACTGGTGTTTGGCAAAAGCACTTCCTCAGAAAGTTGTTCAGTCTTGGTTTGGAGACATCAAGAAAAGAGAATCCACCACTCCCTTGGCAGTTTCCCCCACCCCATTAATTAATTACTCTTGCAGCGATTAAAAAAACAAAAAAGGGCTTTTCTTTCCAGGTTGAATTTCTTTGGCTTCAGCTTTCAGCCACTGAATCTTGGTACACTTCTCTCCACTAAATTAAAGATCTTCTTAGTATTATCTTGTCGTGAAAGTACCTCTCAACCTTTGATAAACTAAATAGATTGGATTTCTCAAGTTTCTCACTGAAAAACACTTTATCCAGCTCTCAATCAAATTTTGTGGTTATTTTCACTATCTTCTCCAATTTAACATCGTCTATGAACCTTGAATAAACTATGGTTCTCATGAATACTGAACACAGAGGTAAAACCCATTTCCCTAGTCTTATTCACAGTCCTTCTTTTGATTAAAGGTAGGATAGCTTTATTCAGAGCACTTTCTGACATCATCACAGTGCAAATCAATGGTCTTGAGGTAGACTGGGTAGGGGGAACTGGAAATAGGACACAATTCTTCTTCA
>NW_009607801.1:0-34965 GCF_000690535.1 Cariama cristata
TGCCGGCCCAGCCTTAAACGGTGACATAGTGAAAAAGAAACATATTACTGCTTGCAAGATTTTGGTTCTATTTTATGAACCTTGTTTTGTATTTATGACCTTTTAACATCTCTATTAAGATAACCGTGCTCAATTCTCCATATGTCATGAAGTGTTTTACTAGGCCATTCATGCTTATATGGTTTGAATCTGATACTAGTTGTAAGACTGGGGATATGGAAATATCTAGTTGTTCGATAAATAAATACTGTAAGTGCTGTCTGTGAGGACTGACCAGTATCAGCTTTTCTTTTAGAGCTGTGAAGCTGCAAGCGTATGCCTTGAAGTTGTATGACTCCTTCTGGGGCTTCTCTGAATCCAAGTAATCTCCTTGAGCAATGGATTCACTTGATGGTTCACAGTATTACTGCCAGGAAGAGATTTGTCATATCTTTAGACTAAGAGGAGAAATTCTGCAATACTAGCTAACTCCTCTCCACAGGGGAAATCAGCATATTCTTGCGGTTATACTGCAGTCCTATGATCAATATATTTGTTCAAATTTACTGGTACATGTGAAAACCAGCATTCTCATTTTGACAAATGGCTGTAAGCAAATTGTGACCTATATATGGGATTTGTCTTCTTTCAAACTTTATTCTTAACGGAACACACCTGGAATTAATTGTAAATAGCTGGATTTGAAGGTGTCTCGATTTTTGTGGAGGAAAGTTGGCATTTAAATTTTATTCTGCCTAGCTAGTCAATAACAATGTTCTTAGCTTCTGAAACTCGGACAGATTTATAGCTTCGGCAAACTCTTTTGTACTACCATTTTTAAATACACATCATATATTTCACAGAGCTCCTCAGCAAAATTTTTAGATATGCCAACACAATTTAGAAGTCTAGAGCGTATCTAAATGTGATTGAAGCATTTCAGAAAACAAACGCCAGTGACTTTCAGTAAGATTTAGACCATCCAGAAGTTAATTTCCAAAACGGCACATGTGCCTAGATGTAAAACCGTTAGATGCTCTGATACCTATGACCAAGATATTAACCTTAAGATTCCATATTCTTAAACTAATGGATGATTGAAGTCATTGATAGCTCGGCTTCCTACTGGAAGAGTCTGTCAAGCCCATATATTTGTGGTACTCAACATACAAAAAGCCAGTGAAACACTGTCCGTGCTGGGAAGACCACTGAATGTCATGGCTAACCACTGCCTGGAGTAACAAGGAAAGCACCTACCTCTAACCTAGCCCAGTGTGGCAGCAGTCCTCACACATCCCCAATATACGGACAAACAGCAAGAAAAGAGTGTTTCTGGTTTCCCAATAATTTGATTGTATTCAGATGAGGTACAGAAAGGCTGTTTAGGCTCAAATGCCTCCGCTCTCTGAGGAAGATGAACTTGCAGCTATCATGTATGAGAAATGTATACTACCACCAGGATTCTACTTTTGGAGACAGAGGAGAGAGAAATATCAGGAAAAGATCTCTGAACTGCTCCTTCTGAAGGTTCCTTACTGTACATGGGCCCATTAAAAGATGACTGAGATGGAAATAAAAGTTAGGTGGAGTCTTTGACCCAGGCAGGTAAAGCAGTTCTCGACTGAAGTGCTGGTCCTACTTGCCTCAGAACTGGTGCTTAAAGCTTACTTTGGGGATGGGAATCAATGTCTATCCACAAAAATATGGGATTTGAGGTGTCCTTTGAATCTCCGTTTACTGTTTCTAGACCACAGAGTAAACGACTGCCTCCATAGGGGTTTGATTCAGAACCTGAGTCCCCCTAGGGAGTGCTGCGGCCAGTGAAATTCTGTTTCAGAAGAAGTAACTTTTTTCCTTTTTTCACGTTTTGTTTTTTTTTTTCTTTCTTCTTATCTAGGACTTAGTCTGATGCAGGGTGGGACTAAGCCTACAGCGTGTCTGCCTGATGTTTTTGTGAGTTTCACAGCTGTAGTAAGAGCTGCAAAATGATCAAGAGCGTCAAATTTCATGCAGTCTCTGCAATACAGCTCTGGAGAAGGCTTTCAAGAACCTGGGGTGTTGACCCTGGAAACCCTGGAAATACTTGAATGGAGCTAGGTTTTCAGACCGAACTGCAGAAACCTGAAGTGCCTTTTTTGCTGACTGCTCTGGTCTCTCAGATCCTGGGAACCTGTCTCATGGCTTCAAGCCACAACTCAGCAGTACAGTCCACCGGGATGTTTTAACAAAGCTGACTGCTCAGGAGTCACAAACCCTAGGAAAGCTGGCATATTCAGCCCTATAAGTTTCGTCCTTACAACAGGATGTTTTGGGCAAAACTTCTGCAGCTCAATGAATACTGAAAACCTATTCCAATGCTGGGCCCAAAGTTTTATGGCAAAACTGAACTGCAGGTTATTAAGTTGCAGTTGCATTTACAAGTGCTACCTGATGTTTTTCAATATGTTTGCACAGCACTTTAGCCCAATGGAAGTAAAAGAGCAGAGTTTAAATATGTACAATGTGGGATGAAACTATTATAAACACTAAGTTAACACATGCCCCTTCAGTTATCTTTGTGATATATACTTAGTGCTAACTAGTTCTAAATCTCCCAATTCCCATTTTCTTAACTGTGGGATTTTTTTGAATTGTCCTTTCCTGTAGATGTTTGAACTGGATGAGTGCTTGACTTACACAGCATGTAAGTCTCTGAATTGTTATGACTTAGTAGGAAGGTGTGGACGGAACTGTGCACTGCTACGCTTTCGCTCAAAGTTCAATTGTGCAATTTTTAGCTTCCTGAGATCTTTCTTGGGTTTAGGTTTTAGGACCACAGCTGATCCTGAAAACCATTTCCAGGCACAGTAAGGGTGAGAAAGTGAACAGGAGTAGTCAGTATGGCTTCGCCAAGTGGAAGCCATGCATGACCAACTTGATAAACTTCTGTGATGAAGTGACTGGCCTAGTAGTTAATGGGGGAGCAGTGGGTATTGTCTACCTGGACTTCGGTAAGACCTTTGACAATGTCTTCCCTAAGATCCTCATAGAGAAGCTATTGGTGTACAGGCTGGGTGAGCAGACAGTGAGATTGATTGAAACCTGGTTGAATGGCCAGCCCCAGAGGGTGATGATCACTCGCACAAAGTCTAGTTGGAGACCAGTGACTAGCAGAGTTCCCAGGGATTAATACTGGGTCCAAACCTGTTTAAGATCTGGATGATAGGTCAGAGAGTGCCCTCAGCAAGAGAAGAGAATTCATTCAACTGCAAGGAGAAATACAACCACAGAAAATGCTAATTTTCATTTAAATCAATTCAGTTCAGTCATAATTTCAATCTTTAAACAGAACATTACTTCAAACTTCCTAAATTAGAGAGACTTAAATCAAATAGCTTTTCTCAGGAATTCAAGTTCTAAATAGTTTAATACCATGAAGGACATCAGATGAGTATCTTTTACTATGTAGTATTTCCGTATTTTGAAACTCTGATAATTCCCAAATTAGTTTCTACAAAAGCAGAGTTTCATTCAGTTGTTGGAAAAGATTGGATGTTAATATAGGCTGGTGACATTAAGGCTGCATACAGTAATATTTGGACAGCATTTTCTCTACCAAATGTACCCTCAGAATACTCATAAATGAAACTCTCAGTAGTACTCAAAGTGAATATCTACACAGATTCCATTTAGATATCTGTTATATGTCCCACAGTTTTCAAGACGTAGGTGCAAACTTATGTGACTGAGGGCCATCATTCAGTCTCCAAACTTAGTTAAACTGTACTTCCTCATGATTTTCCTACCTAGCTCTTCTGAGTTTACTGTTAATTCCTCCTATGAGTTATCAGAAGAAAAGGCCTATTCTTAATAAGAAAATACTGATCTGAAAATACTTCATAATATTTTGTGGGGCAGGATAGTTTCAGCTGGGAGTGGTCCAAGGAAACTTGTTCTTGGACTAGTTTCACTTTCCAGAATGAAAGATCACAGTGCAAATCTGTTTCATCATCTAAAATCTAAAGACCGTTTACGTAAGGATAATCGGGGAAAGGACAGAGTGATCAGGGTTGTAAATGTCTGAAAATAAAGATAAGACCAGATCTGCTGGTATGAGCTTTCTGTGTGGTGATTCTCAGATGATGGAAAGCAGCTGTAAACTGGTATAAGCAGCATTTGTGATTCTCTGCATCAGTGGAGCAATGCCAAAGAGCTCTGGTGTGTCAACAAATCCAAGGCAAGTGGCAGCTGCATCTTTCTAGATAGATAAAGCTTCTTCTACTGAAAGTAGTTTGAAGAAAACAGTTGCATATATACAGTAGTGTATTTGTTTGTATGTGTGCATGCATGTGTGTTTACACGTACACACACACAACTCTGTGAGTATATGGTGGGCCTGCTAACACCATCTGGTATTAAATTTACCCATCATCTCTGCTGAGAAGAGCAGTTGCTTACAGACTTGCTAAATGCTAGTCAGAAACCTGAAGATTTCCATACTATCAATAACACTTTTTGGATTCAGGCAGAATAAAGGAGAAAAAGCTAAAAATCCGCAAAGTCCAGATGTGCAGATTAGGTCAAAAGATCTTATGGGACTGGGCATGTGGAGGACAGTCTGGAACTGTTTGACTGTAAGTGGATGCTGGGACTGATAGGATGTGTAAAATGTACAAAGAGTCATGAAGTGATGGAGGTTCAGCTGGTGAGCCAGTTTGGAAAATGTCGCAAGCCCCTTTGAAGAAGTGAGGGGAAGGTCAGTACTGAATGCTTCTCTAGTCTGAGAACAGGCTTGGGTTGGGGCTCAGAGACGTGAGAAGGTAAAAAAAGAAGAAAGTCTCAAAGAAGAGCAAAGAAGAAACTGTCTGGCCAAAAAGATAGGGACTGTTTGGGGCATACTTGTTTGCTGCATGGGACATGATGGGTGGGACACCCAAGCACTGATGGGCCTTGCTGGGGCTGAAGCATGCTCAGGGGAGAAAGAGTACTATGGCTAATTTCAGTTGCGAGCTTCAGAATAATCTCTCTTAAGCATCCATGAACTGAGATTTTTTTTCCCAAGGCTTATAATTTGCTCATCTCCTTGTAGATTTTCTTACACACACTGAGTAGAATGCCCCAAATTTCAAATCCCTCCACAAAGCACCTTAGAGCTATCTAAACTTCCTAAGAAAAAATGGTCTCCATATTTTTTTATAGTATTAAACAACAGTATTCTCAGGAAAGTCTTAGCTGTGTTTATTCAAACAAACTAGTCCTGAGTCTGCGTGGATAGCACCAGCATGGAAAACATCTTACTCAAAATTATTAGGAAAGTTATGAGCAGCTAATAAAAGATCCTAAAACAGGGAGTATCAAGCAACATTAACTACAGGAAATGCTGGAATATTTATAGACACATACACACATATCCGCAGAACAACCTCTAGGCTTTCATCTTTCCTGGATTAATCTCAGTGGAGGGACTCTTTCAAGTGATAACCTAAATATTTTGGTTCGATATGTTTATGAGCAACCCACAGAATTCCTTGAAAAAATGAATGGAGTTTGGCACATGGTTGGAGTTATGGCTGACTGTACATCTTATTCACTAGAGAGTATATTTTGTTATAAATGTGTTCTTTATTTGTTTGGAAGAAACTGCATTTTGACTTTATGATTTTTTGAAAGATAAGGCTACAGCAATTGTTTACAGTCATATTTTATTGTCTGCTAGTACTTCAAGTAGTGCGTAATCCAACAATTGCTGAATGCATTTTTGGTTCAGAAACAATTTATTTTCTCCTGTTACCAATGATGTGACACTTTGGGGAGCTCTTTTGTAGCAGAACTCAGAGAAGCCACACTAGAAGACAATTGGGCTTGCTTTATGTTTCTGAGCATTAGAACCCTTTACACTGCCCTAACAATTATCCAGGATAATGCATATTGACGAATAAAGTCAAAACACATTAAAACTGTCTGTAATGTCACATTTAACTGTAAAAGGTACACCTACAATTTGGTGTATGGTATGAAAACACAAACCACTAGCTATGGAAAGCCAGTGATATTGTGGTGATATTCGGTGATTAATAGAAAATACTTTTACAAGCAGAGCTCTTATTCACAGAAATTACCTGAATTTTTCCAGTTATAATGGAACTGGAAAACTGTTGTTTTAAACATTAAAGCTTATTATACATTCCTGACACTGTGGGTTACAGAGAAAAGAGCCCGTTTTCCTTTTACACGCCCTTTGTCTTTTGGTATAAATGAAATTATGTTACTCACAAACACTTAAATCTTGATTATGATGCCTGGCCTGGAAACTCCTACTCAAACACAGGCAGAAGGAAAGGTGCCATGTTGATTCATCTGGCTGCAGACAAGGGCTATATTCCCTGCTCCTGTACTATGTTATAGGGTATCCCGTTTGTTACAGATCAGAGTCTGGCCCCAGAAACAGGCACTGCTGTGTAGGTGTATCTTCAGGCAAATACTGGAGTATGACATTTATTGAGGTGTTACCAGGAAATGACCACTTTGGACATGAAACCTAGGGATAGGAAAAAATGTCCAATAGTAAAATGCCAGCTTCTTGAATGGTCTTAACCACTTCACTGAACTTTGTGAAAATGCTTCTTTACACCAGCTTAAATCTTGGACCATGATATTTTAGAATGGACATCAGTTTTTCTAAATTGCTTATCAAAAGGAAACACAACACTATGTTCACTGTTACTCAGCCAGAAGCTATGTATTTATCATGATACTCTACTTTAACTATGTCCTGCTGCTGTTAAGCATCATCTTAATATTTCTTTTTGCCTAAGAAAAATGAGATTTATGTCATCTTTGAGATTCAGTCACAACTGCAGTTTCTATGTGGAAAAAATATACCTGGTAAACAAGCTTCTTAAAAAAACAAAATCAAAACCCCCCCACAACTCTCCCAAATTTGGAACCTTAGGAGAAATTAATTAGAAATGGTTACAAGTAGTAACAGTAACAATATTAACTTGAAAATACTACAGGTCACTCAGTAGACTTTAAGTCAAACAAATCTAGGAAAGAAGCAGGCACTGGTGCTTTTTTTAGTGCTTGCATGAGCCATAAAGTGAAATTTTTGGAAAATAACAGTATTTAATGACAAGTGCTGTAATTTAGAGCACAAATGATGTTTTATTTATCAGCAGTGAAATAATATAGCTCAACCCTTCCAACTTCTGTATCAATATGTCATTTTTTCCCCTGACGATGGCTTTGGAGTAAATAGAAAAATAAAATATTTCCCTAAAAACACTCAAGTGATTTGTTTCAGGGCTCATAAACATCTTTTACGAACAGCAGTTTGATAATATCTAATGTTAAGTAATACCAGTGGTGGTGTAACTATTCTAGAGTATGGATACCAAAGAAATAATGTTTACAGGGTTTTGTTAGACTGATCTAATTGAAATATTACATCTGCTTTGGGGCATGGAAACATTGTGAGGCTTGCCTATTTTTTTTCAAATTGATGTGATATTTTTACACATACTGCTTTGGAAGGCACACAAAGGCTGAAGGCAAGCCAAAAGTCCTTGGGCCTTTTGAGGCTTGATTGTTATCTTGCTTATGTTTGTACTCAAAGGAGTGGCCATAGCAGACTTGCCTTCCATTTCCAGGTATTCTGGATGTTCTGGCCACTTGGACTTTGTACAGTGAAGCTGCACACTGGATGGAGTAGCCTGCAGTGGGATATGTTCCAGGCAAAGTGAGTGGGATTTCTTCTTTCACTTTGGTGTTCTCAGAGATCTGAGCGAGCAGGGCTAGTAGATTGAGTGCCTTCATGCTTGGAAGAGTGCTTAGATGTATTTGGTAAGTAGTGTTTGAATAACTGCAACGGCTTTTTATGATCCTTCTTAAAACTAGTCTCTGTCATGATGCACACAAAGGTTGACTGTAGTTATATTATGTGCTGTGACAACATCCCACCATATTCATTAATAGAATCTCTTGCTACTCTGCGTTCTCCTGTCCATCTACTGATTCCTGCCTTACATTTTGTATTGTATGCTTGTGAGTGTCTTTACAGCACTTACCACGGTGAGATCATGGTGCATGGCTATGTTTCCTACCTCAATAACTTAAGAGAGCATTGGTATCAAAGCTACTGTGGTGATTTCAATGACTTAATGTGCTGGAAAGTCTGAAGCAGAGAAACAGTCATGCTGCCCAAGTTAGGTAGACTGTTTATGCTGGGAATAGGATTCACTTAATTCTAAGATAGAGGTTTATAGTAGGAAAGATGAATCAGTCTCAAAATGTGTTTTTTTTTGGTTTTGTGGGTTTTTTTTTTTTGTCTCCTCTGAATATGAAAATTATCTAGATGCTTAAAATTAGCAGATATGTATGTTACCCAGATGCCTCTGGTATCTGCTGTGTCTTGTTGTCATTTATTATATGAAGAGCTAGATCTGTCAGTTCCAGAAAACAGGTAACAATGAATGAATGAATGAATAAATAAATAAATCCATCACTCTTCTCTGAAATATGCTGGGAAGTTTAAGCCAGGCATTTATATTAGTGGTTTGGATGCAACTGCTATGCATTACAGTAACAGAAACTGTAAGTGATAGCAGTAACACTGGAAAGCTTTTATCAAATTAAGTGAGGGGTTTGGATCAGCTCCCAGCAACTATGGCTTCATTTCTCAGAAGCCAGTAACTGGTTATCTGCAGTACCTTTGCTTGCCTTTCCAGTAGAGATCTCATTGCCTGAATGCCTGGTGGGAATTGCTTCCAAGCTATGATCAGTCCTGTAGGTTAAGATGATCTCACACAGCTGTGCATGGGTAGTAACTAGTCCTTTCATTGAAATACTGTGATTTGAAATAGGAATTGTTAATGTTGGTTGACAGTATCTTGGCAGCAAGTAGACAGACCGATCCCTTCTCCTCCCTCAGTAGTTCTTATATCTGCTGTTTTATTAAAACAGCTCATCATATTTGTAAGCTTCAATGCACAGTTCTTCTTAATGTACTCCCACATAGGGATCCATTGAACAACTTATATTGTCTCAGCTACTTTTGAGCATAAACATTTCTTTAGGACGGCTCACAAAACCTACAATCACTAAAGTTTCAAAGATAGTAAATGCCACCTTCTTCAGCCAATTACAGGAGGTAGTTTCTTTGCTACTTGCAAAGATACGAGTTAAGAGGAATAACATCATGCTTAAAAAGAATGACAAAAAACTAGGGTAGTATACCAGGACCTCGGCTCAGGTGTATGGTAAAAAGTGTGAGTTCATTCTTGGAAGGGAGAAACTGGAGCTAAATTCATGTTAGATGAAAAGAAATTAACCAGTTACTAATTATACTATTAACCTTTAAAATGAAAGAATTGCCTTTATCTGCGCTTCTTAGGGGTTATTTCTTTTCATACTCCTTAAGCACAGGCAACCTTTATCTAAATCAGACAAGATGGTTAAAGAATTTTAGTGGATAGTACAGTGAGAATTTACTAAATAAAGATTGTATGGAGAGCAGTTTCCTGAAGTGGCTTGTTCCCTTCAGTTTATTCTTACTTTAAAATAGAATTCAGGGGTGACTTAGGCTTTTAGGAGTCTTGCTTCTCTAACAATTTGTGGGTCTAAGAGTCCTCCATCCCTTAAAGTATGTTGCATTCTGGCTGCTTCAGGTAGCTCTACAGTAATTTGCTTGGATACAAAAAGCAGTATAGTAGGTTTACATGGCAGTTTGCCTGGACTAATATAGCTACTTCTAGCTGTGTTAATTAGTCACAGTGGAGCTCCACAATAAAGCTTGTTTGTTCAGCACTTGCTCAGGTATTTTCATGCTGCACTGCTTTGTGTCATATAGGTATAGTCTTGGGTGCTTCTAAAATTGTAATTTCTTGCCTAAGGGAAAATTAATGTAAAAATATCCATGCAGATTCCATGTTTTGTAGCTCCTTGTTGGTTTCCAGATCAGATGCTCTCAGTCTGGGCCAAACATCCCCTGCAATACCTCACTCCATCAGCAGGGAAGTTTCAACAGGACTAGGTGTGAGTTGGAGCACTTTTAAGCCCTTGCCATGCTGTTAAAATGTGAGGCACAAACTCCATCTCTGTCCTACATGGCTCTGTTGATGTTGCAGAACTAACTCAAATGAAGCATAATTTAAACATATTTAGAAGAAAAGTTGTCTTGAGTATATGATTCCCAGTAGAAGCTGTAGGAAGAGGATTACTTATATCTATGTTATAATTTAAGGAATATCTGTAGGCTTGCTTCAGGGCTGTATTCACCGTCCAATTTGGAAGCAGAGTTGCAAACACAGTGGGAAGCTGTAGAGACCAGACTGCATCCAGTTTTGTTCTAGTTCAACTCTGTGATGGAACTATTAGGAGTTCAGCTTCTTCTTGACTGGAGTTACAGTCTGATACAAACTCAGAGGAGCAATAAGTGACCCACAGAGTTCACTCCTTTTTGCAGCTTTCTAAAGCCTCTTCTGCTGTCTTTCCCCGAGTCGGTAATCTCAGAATGATAACAGGGGAAATGCTTAAGAAGTCAGTATGTTGAGAAAGAGAGGGCATTTTGCATTTGGCCCCTTGTTGGATTAGAATTGTAATTCCATGTTTCTTTTCTCTGTGAATGTAGCACTGGTGAAAGGTGCCAGACTGACATGTATGGAGAATGAATATCTTGTTTTATGCCCAGTTGGAGTCTGAGCACATCAGAGGTGCTGGGCTAGTAAAGCTCCATAATCCCAAGAAGTAAATTCCTAAAAGATGCTCTTGGTAAATGTTAATTATTTTCTCTGAGATGGCACACAAAGTCAGAGAGAAAGGAGATAAAGAAACACAGAGACATGCCTGATAATTCTGAACATATCACCAGGAAAGACCTCTCTTCCAGGTTGATAAGGAAATGTTCCGCTCTCTCATCTTGTTTTGACTGTGCCTACCAATTTCGTATCAAATGTCAGACCCTTCAGCCACTCTGCAGCTGACCCGTGCAATGCAAACATAAAGCTGCAAAAAACCAGCCTTTAGCTTCTGGTGATACATTTTCTTGAAGACAAAACAACTATGACAAATTTTCTTAAGATGTCTATTTTCTACTTATGAAAAGCAGCAGTTCAGATTTCTAAAAATAACTGGCATTTTTGCACATCAGAGCTGAGAGGTCTAGAAGAATATGCCAATTAATTGACTAGGGAACTTAAAAATGGAAACCTGTTAGATGGATGTGTCTGGACTGTAGATAGGAAGGAAAGGAAGATGGAGAGCAATGTGTGTGCTTGCATTTCTACCCAATCATGTAGCTTGGAGTAGGCACTCTGAGCCAGGTGATACTAATAGGGAAGAAGCTATTGCTCCCCATCCTCTGTCTTTTGCCAATTTTAACTGACTCATTGCTTTGGAAATTCTTGGTTAACATATTCATTCGTTTCTCACAGAAACTAAGTGTTGCAGCTAGAAATATAACAGAGGATGCCTAGTAGTGACTATGAAGAATTCATAACGCATGGCTTCGCATCTCAGAAACTTCAGAAAATTTGTAATTTATTCCTTTTCCCGATCTGCAATATGTCTAATGCCTTTGGTATAAAAACTGCATGACCCAGCTGCTCATATTAACAGCAGTATTGAAAAGTGTTTTGTGGTTATGAATCCTACATTCCAGCATGCACAATACCCAGGACATTGAGTTACCAACCGCACACCTGATGGAGGAAGAACAGGCCACCCTGGTAAGAGCAGAAATATGAAGACTGGCTTTCTTTGTTTCTGTGCATTTAAAATTTCCTCCGTGCAACTCACAGGGCTTCTAGCTCCTCTGGATTCCTTTACAGGTTTTATGGGTGAATAAGATGCCATACACTGGTTTTTCAAAATTCTGAATGCTTGAACATTGGGACAGTACCTGTGCTGAGTGGCTCTGGCTTCCCTCTCTCACAGTGGCTAAGCAGCTGACATTTAGATGCCTTTTGCCATGGTGGTGGAACTACTTTGATTCTCTTACCTCTCTGTGCCAACAGTTTTCATCAAATACTTCTAAACTCTATCCTTGAACCACTTGTATTTCAGTAAAATTAAGCTGATTTTGCATATTAGGTTTAGAAGTTATTCCTAGCAGGTGCCAGAATTATTTTTTTCATGTTAAACACTTGGACAGCCTAAGACTATCTTTGGTGCTGCTACATTGTCCTTCTGACCAAAAATCTCCAGCAAAACTGTTTTTGCTTGTAAACCTGACTTTTTAACAGAAGCACTTTACAAAATATGTGTACTTTAGATAGATAATTTTTATATTGCCTCCAAAACAAGCTCCCTGTCCAACCAAAATGTTTTGAATGTGAAAATAATTTATGGCAGTTATGGTTGATGTTGTCTGAATGCAATGTACCCTTCTTCTCTAGGTCTTCTCTGCTTCCAAATGACTGCATTGCCAACTGTCAGCTGCCATAATGCACAATCCTCGAGAGAACAGGTTTATGATGCCTCATGGGAGTCAGAGTTTGTTCTAAAGAGATTGTCTGCAGAGGAGAAATGGACCGTAAAGAATCAAGAAGTCATGTCCCATAAGGCATTGCAAAAACATTTCCAAGAAAACATTTTATTTTTGCACTTAACAAAAGTATTTTGATTTTTGGGGGTAGACCCATTTCTGATATCCAACTAGCATATTTTTGGAAATTTTTCTTATGAATTATTCAGTTTTCCTGTGCATCCTTCTTGCCAATAAAACTCTTAGGTTGGAGACAGATATCTGAACACTCTTGCAAGGACAGTCTGCAGTGACAGCAGAAAGAAGATGATGGAGTCAGCCAACTCAGCCAGCTGCCATAGTGCTGAGCTGTCCATAAACACAGGAACATTCCAGAAATGGAGTTATGACGACAAGAGTCTCACAGTCAGCATATTGATTTGGTTTTGAAGGGTAATGTGTTTGACACCATATGGTGGAGCTAATCTTGTTTATCAGTGCTTCCCCATTCATTTGCTACATAGTAGGGATTATCACACAAACAACTACTGCTGAGACCTTCTGCAGAGCAGGAGAGAGGTGTGAGTGATCTGAGGAGATCTCAGCAGCAGAATGCCAGTTAGAGACTGAACTGAGACAAGAAAGTTCATCCTTTCTAAGTTACACCAAAACACTCAACTAGGATAGATAAATAGCTCAGCTCCAAGAGAGATTTTTAGTAGATCTGGCAAACTGTTTTCCTATTTCAGCTGCAGATTTCTACATTATAATCAAAAGGACAAGAGGGCATAGTCTCAAACTGCACCAGGGGAGGTTCAGGGTTCAGGCTAGAAATGAGAAGGCTTTTCTTCACAGAAAGGGTCGTTAGGCATTGGAATGGGCTGCCCAGGGAGGTGGTGGAGTCCCCATCCCTGGAGGTGTTTAAGGAAAGACTGGACATGGCACTTAGTGCCATGGTCTGGTTGACATGGTGGTGTTAGGGCAAAGGTTGGACTCGATGATCCCAGAGGTCTCTTCCAACCAAATTGATTCTGTGATTCTGTGAAAAGACTCTATTGCCAAAGTTTTGTCTATAACGAATTTATTGACAAATCCCTATGCACTGATACACAGTCTAGTCTAATTCCTTAACAATTACAGGTTTCCTGTTCATGCCTGTGCTTTTTCAAGGTTAACACACAATCCAGTGTTTACGCTACCTTACCTTATCAGTAACCTGCCTTTGCAGTAGTTAATGTTATTTCACTGCCCACCTTGGGCATCTGTGTCTGCACGAGTTTGATGCTCACCTCAGCCAACAGCAACAGGAGATTGTTATCCACTGACCACAGACATTGCCTGTGAAAGGTTCATGCCTTTTGATTTACAAAGTAAATGCTAGACCGAATGTGGAAGCAAAAGACCTTTTCTATTAGCCTTGACAAAACTTTGTACACACTCAAAAGGATCTAATGCCTGTTTGATACAGTCCTGAGCTGGCAGTAGACTTTCACCCTCTGCAATTTTGCTGGCACCTTTTTATTCTCATATATTTCAAGAGGGCTAGGATTGCTCCCAGTGTGAGATTTGCCTCTGACTCCATTGAGAGCAGGCACTTATCTTCTGCCATTCAGAAGCTACTGGAAGAACACGTCAAGGTAACTGCCAGAAGAGGGATGCCAGCTACCAGCTAGCTCGTGTCTACTTTGTTCCAGCAGGAACTGGTGGATATGGCAGCCAATTCACTGCTGGAAGTCCTTGATTCTAATGGGTGAACTTGTATAACATCTTTCTTTTCACACACCACCCTGAGTCATGTTAGGAGGACTACAGTGTGCCAATTTTCTAATGTCTGTGAGAAGCGGAGCAGTGTTCACACTTCCCAATGCATTAGTCATTCAAATCCACCCTCAGTCTTTCTTCTGTCACAAGTTTATTTCTGCATGAGCAGGTAAGCTCAGAATAAGTTAGCATCTCTTCTTGGAAAGAAAGAGCTGTGTAAGGCATTTTTCACAAGTTTTGTATTAAAAATCCTGTGACTCCACTGTTGTGTGTTTCACTTCTATCTGTGGGCCCTGTAAATCTAACAAGGTTATAAGATACCTGGAAGCAAAGCTGTTTGCATGCTTGGAAATGCTTTTGAGAAATTTCTTCCTCGTTCTACTACAAGAAAGTGGTTCTCCTAATATTAGCAAGAAAGAGGGATAAAGTTCAACCATCCGAACCCACCTTCTTCCTTCTGGCCTTCTTGACACCCACTTTCACTTCACTCCTGAAGCTTAGTTACATGCTGTGGGACCACTGCACACAACATACCAGCTGGAAAAGGGAGCCTGAGTAGCTGCTGCTATCTTGTGTCAGGACAGAGTGAGGGTGGGGAATGAAAACCCAAGAAAAACAAAGGTGGATGAGGGAGAAATTTTGTTTCTCCACCTTACAAACTGTGATTCTCTCATGTCAGATCCCAGAGAGTGAAAACACAGCAACAAGTTTAGCTCTGTGAGTGCAATCTGAGAAAAAATAATGTCGTCACACCTGCCTGCTTTTCAGTCAGTCTCCACCTTCTGCATGTTTTATGCGTATGTATATGTGTATGGCCAGAAGACAGTCAATATTTGTAACAAATCAAATAAATCTCTTTCTACATTGCCTGGAATTAAACTGTTAAAGAACAAGGAGCAAAATATTTACATAGTACTGAATCCTAGCACTAGGTTAAACACAGGCAGTAATCTTTTCTCTGTCAGTACAGAAATGTACAGAAAATTAAAGAACTGGGATCAGTACCCTGCAACAAGAACAAGTGCTTTGCCGTTCAGTCTAGTGTTTGGAAGAGAAAAAGTCCTAAAAAAAGATTTATTTTCTCCAAAACTATCTGTTTTTCCCACGCACACTAAGAAGAAGTATTTTGTGAACAGTATGCTCCAAACACAACACTAAAATAAGAAATAGAACAGCAACTCCCATTATTTGGAAGTAAGCAAGAAAAGACGAAGAAGCAATTGTATCTTCAGTCTTCCCAAATTCCTCCAACTGTGAAGAGGCCTAACAAGCAGACAACTCTTCAGCAATTTCTTCCCTCTCCCTCTTCGCAGCATTGGCAACTCAAAAAGTAAGTAGCTGTGCTGTTTCATAGACCAAGAGATTCTGTAGTGCCCTTAACCTTCTCCTTCCTACCTCCAGAAGCTTTCTTGTACTGCCTATGCCTTTTCTCACACTGAGTGTTTTCCAGTGTGAATTTGAATGAATGAAACTTTGCTCTCATTTTCTCAGACACATGCCCTGCTGCTGGAGACATCTACGCTAACAACACTGAAGAGACATTTAGTGGACAAAGAAATGGGTGGGAGCCAAAAGATACAGTGCCAGCTAGACGTCCTTCCTTGGCTAAAACAACAGAGTGGTCTGACGGTGGGAAAAGGCAACTCCCAGCACCCTGTAGCCTTGCAGTCCTTGCCAGTTGCCAATCTTTTTCCTGCTCTTGACCAGTTGCACTTAGAGCTCAAGCCTGCACGTCAGCAGTCTCTCACCAGAAAGGAACTACTTTGCTTGACAAATTACTGCAATGATGAACACGTTTTGTCTGTAGCTACTTGTCTCATTCTCCTGCAGATCCTGGACACGGCTTTGGGAGAGATTCTGCTGACACCATGGGTTGAACCAGCAATAAGACAAGTTTTCTCCTTTTCTGGAAATGAACATGTATCTACATCAGTGTTTCAGTTTGAACCAGGAAGATACTTTTTGAAGACGATCTCCTGCTTTTGCTCACTTACTATGCTTCACTTCACATTGGTGGTCTCGGACCATGCAAATCATACCCATCTTGTATGGCGCTAAACCAGAAAATGTGCCAGAGGAATGTATTCAGTGTGCTTCAGCCTCTAGTAGGTGTTCAACCCATAGGAACAAATGGAAATGAATCTCAAATGCAGCCCCCATAAATAAGTCTATAGTAATGGAAGGTCTATAACATTAAATGTTTCACCTTTCAAATCTCTTCTGCAGTCTACGCTATCTAGCAATGTAGACAAATGCTTCCTTCCTTTGCATCATTCTGCCTTCCTACCTTTATGCCTGCTTTCTTTAACAAGAAAATAAGGTAAAATTTTTGTCCCTCATAACCATAGTGCTGTCTCAGAGAAAGCCAGCACCTAACTATCCTTCTGTTCAGAGGGAGCCACCTCCAAAATCACTCTCCTTTTCACCAGGGGCATACCCTACTCACTGACAGGTGTGATCATCAAAGTAACTCTGAGTTACAAGAAGAGCTTGCTGGAGGTGTGAGATTAAGAAATGGCACTATTCTAGTTGGAGCAACATGGATTCAGCCAGTGACCAAGCATGAGAGAAATATATGACACAAGTTAATTTTATTTGTTTGTTTGCTCTGCAAATTTAATGTTAAATTAACTGACAAGGACAAAACAAAACCACAGAAATAAAATGCAACAAAATACCACACTTTTTTTTTTCCAGTTGCACAAAGGAGATGTTGCTGAAAGCTTTGCCAAAAATTAGGAATACCACTCCATCACAACCCCCGTCCCAGATTTGGAGAAAGACTGAAAATCTCAACTAAAAAAAGATTTACAATTAGTCTTATTTTGTGTGATTAAACTTGGGTGCAGATGCTCATTGTAATTTAAGGAAAATGTAGGTTTATTGAGCTTTACAAACCTTAATTCTTTTATGACTAGGAGTACCCTCAGTTCATTCTTAAAACTGTCTCCCACTGAGGACTAAGGATATTGAAGTTGCTTCATAGTTGTCAAAGACAGTTTATGTGGGTCAGGTAATAGATCACCTTAGCTATATTTCCAACCTTTCAATTACCTATTGGTTAATAAGGGTTACTTCACAGAAGTGAGCTAAAGAGAAGTATGTTAAAGAGGAAAAAGCCTGAAATAATGAGCTAAAAAGAGAGCCTTCTAAATAGCCTACACTAATGTGTAGATTGAATCTTTGTGGGAGCTACAAATGTGTTTCTAGAACCCATAAACAAAGGACAAAACCAGTTCTGGTTAAAATGTTTGTGAAACGCTCACTCCTACAAGCTGCACTGAAATAAAACTTTCTTCTCCACAGACAATAGGCCTATAGTGAGTGGTGTTCCCTAGGGGTCAGTACTGGGTCCAGTCTTGTTTAACTTACCAGTGACCTGGATGAAGGAACAGAGTGTACCCTCTACAAGTTTGCTGATGATAAGAGTCTGGGAGAAGTGACTAATACACAAGAAGACTGCACTGCCATTCAGTGAGACCTGGACAGGCTGGAGAGCTGGGCAAAGAGGAACCTGATGAAGTTCAACAAGGGCAAGTGTAATGTCCTGCACCTGTGGACGAATAACCCCATGCACCAGTACAGGCTGGGGGTTGACCTGCTGGAGAGCAGTCCGGCAGAGAAGGACCTGGGATTCCTGGTGGACAATAGGTCGACCATGAGACAGCAATGTGTCCTCGTGGCCAAGAAGGCCAATGGTACCTTGGGGTGCATCAGGAAGAATGTGACTAGCAGGTTGAGGGAGGTTCTTCTCCCTCTCTACTCTACCCTGATAAGGACACATCTGGAGTTCTGTGTCCAGTTCTGGGCTTCCCAGTTCAAGAAAGACAAGGAACTACTGGAGACAGTCCAGTGGAGGGGAACAAAGATGATTAGGGGACTGGAGTATCTCTCTTATGAGGAAAGACTGAGAGAAGTGGGTCTGTTCAGCCTAGAGAAGAGAAGACTGAGAGGGGATCTCATCAATGCTGTCCCATGAAGACAAGCTGAGAGAGTTTGAGTTGCTCAGCCTGGAGAAAAGAAGGCTGCAGGGACACCTTAAAGCAGCCTTCCAGTATCTAAAAGGGGCCTACAAGAAAGCTGGGGAGGGACTTTTTACAAGGGCATGAAGTGATAGGACAAGGGACAATGGCTTTAAACTGGAGGAGGGAAGATTTAGATTAGATATTAGGAAGAAATTCTTCACTGTGAGGGTGGTGAGGCACTGGCACAGGTTGCCCAGAGAAGCTGTGGATCCTCTATCCCTGGAAGTGTTTAAGGCCAGGTTGGATGGGGCTTTGAGCAACCTGGTCTAGTGGAAGGTGTCCCTGCCCTTGGCAGGGGGTTTGGAACTAGATGATCTTTAAGGTCCCTTCCAACCAAACCATTCTGTGATTCTATGAAACACCTTAAGGGTAGATATCAAGAGGATGGGGCCAGACTCTTTTCAGTGGTGCCCGGCAACAGGTTAAGGGGCAATGGGCACAAACTGAAAACCAGAAAGTTTCACCTGAATATGAGGAAAAACTTCTTTACTTTGAGAGTGGCAGGGCACTGGAATAGGCTGCCCAGAGAGGTTGTGGAGTGTCCTTCTCTGAAGGTATTCAAATTCCAGCTAGATCCAATCATGTGCTACTTGCTCTGGGTGAACCTGCTTTGGCAGAGGGGTTGGACTAGGTGATCTCCAGAGATCCTTTTCAATCCTGACTATTATGTCATTCTGTGATTCTGTGATAATGGAACTATCCTTAGGAAACGTAAAAAACCAGAGATTAAATGTCAGATTCACCTAACCTAAATTAATCTCCTTGAAATTTAAGCATCTAAATTAAAGCAGTCCTCTTGGCTCTCTACAATGAGTACAGAATGGAGAAATGTCTCTAAAGAGTAATTACTCTTCTGTCTTTTAGTCATCTGTCTTATACAGGTATGGGTTGCCTTCAAGAGGTGTGTACATCTCTCCTTTGATAGTTGAGCAAATCCAGATAGGCTTAGTAGAAAGTCTTGACCATGAAAGGTCAGGTATGCTTAATCACATGGGTTAGAGAGTGGATTGGTTATGCCTAGGGACAGTGAAAGGCAGTGGTTTGTTTTGACTTTGAGAATAGCCTAGGACAGAGCCCAACATATCAGGTATGAAGGTATCAGTTACAAAATACTAAAAAATTCATACGTTTTTCTACTAGTATGTGACACTTTTCTATTTAAAAGACAGTAGGAAGTTCTTGTAAAATAATTGTGAACACATAAAGAGAAATTCTGAAGAATGCAAATACATGGACATTGGGTTTTTTTTCCCCCTTAATTCACTGCATTGTTTACTGCAAGTGGTAAAGCTAAATCCACTGTAGAAATATTCAATATGGATTTCCAGTGGTGAACTATTAGGTGTTTTGCAATTAACACAGCATGAAAGAACCATCACTTCTATGGATCTGCGAGTTCACAATTTACTCTAATGAGACCCAGGATAAATTGTTTCAGTTTCAGTGTATTGGCTACCAAATTGACCCTGGTCCATAGCTCACTTCAGGCTTCTGTAATTCCAATAAATTTGTAGTATGTGCAGATCCACCAACTGCAAATGTTTAAAATTCACTCATGCTACTCCAGGAGCTAAAGCCAGAAGGAAGACCGCATACATTCCACTCAGGTTTATATTTTTTCCTTTTCTTTTCCTGAGCAATATAACACTTGCATCCATCTATGCTGATATTTTCTCCAGGGAAGCAATAGGGCAGAACTTGACCTAGTGTCTTAACTGTAGTGTTGGAATTATCCTTGTTAACAGATGACACCATTTCTCCTTCTCAAAGTGCAAAATGCAAAGTAAAGGGGGGTGAAGGGAGAGAGGTAGCTCTGTTTATGTCCACACCATGTTTAATAAACCTTGTCCATAGAGGAGTCTGACAGTGCACTTTTTGTTCTGGATCCATTTGTACATATTCTTCATAAGAGGCAGCACATGAATGAGGGTGCTGATTGTTGCTGTTGGCATCCGAGGTGGATATTACAAAAGAATGGATGAGGATATTTCTCTGCCCATCAGCATTTCCCAAAACTCACCTCAGTGATTGCATGCTGTGAAATGTTAGTACTCATACTGGGTATGTAGCATAACATGTGAAATTCCTGGATCAGAAATCTTCCTTAATAGGTATGGGATGGGGCTCTGAGAAATTTGGAGTAGGAGGGTCATTAATTTCACATATCCTAAAGAGCAGCTGGATATATCTAGATTCTGAAATAGTGACTATGGTTAAAAAAAAGATATAATCCTACCTGAGTTTCTAGTTCTGATAAGGACACATGAACTGAGTGCCACTCACATGTCAACAGATGTATGCAATGATTGACAGTTGTCTGTTTGTGCTCTCCAAACTGCCCTAGGAGCTCTTCAGTGCACATGACATGATCCATAACATCTGTAAGGTGCTGGAGAGCTGCTTGGACACAAGCACCATCCTATGTAAGTGACACAGCAGTGCTGTGCCAGTGTTTTTTGGTCAGGTCAGCAAAAAGTTGGCGAAATGCTGGAGGAAGGGAATGATGGGTCAGTCCATCACTGGTCTTTAATATCCTGTGCTCGGTATGTCTCCTTTTAGAACCACATGTAAGGGTGCTGAGAGCACCCTTGTCCCTCTAGGAGGTCAGACCTGGTTGCCAGGCCTCAGCGTGTCCCCCATGCCCCAAAGCAATATGGAGAGGGCCCCAACAGCCGGTGGGGAGGCTACAGTGGGACCGAGCCTGGCCCAGGACACCTGTCACTCTCAGACCCCATCTGAGCTACAGCCCTTGCCACATCACAGTAAAATATTGGACTGTAACAGTAGTGCAAATTAAGCAAACAATTAGCAAAGACGTGGTGGAAGAGATACATAATATACAGACAGTATTTTAAAATTACATAGCTGTTAACTCTTTTTTTCTTTCTTTAAAAGTCAGATTCTTCATTATTCATGCAGGTCTGAAATGTTTTCATAGGAACTGTGCCCAAAACAGGACTGCCTCAGGGACAGAAATTTGAAGATCTTTAGTCAATGGTAAACTGATTGAAAAAACCCCCGAAGTTTATGCTGTATGTTTTCCTGTCTTTGTCTTGATGTTTTAAGGTTATATTCTTTGGCTATTGAGATGCTTATGTATTCTCTGTCTGGGGTGAACACATGGAGCAGAGGAGCTGGAGATAATGGCCTGATTTGGGATGTAGTGTCCCATCCTCCTCTTCAGGCTGTAGGCTTCACTCAAAGAAAATTAGATCATTGCAGCAATAACCCGATTCCTAAGCAAAGCAGCAGAAATAATTTGCTTCTCTCCTCTCTGTGAATTGCAATATACTGCAATACATTCCCATGTGTTCAGATAGCACTGTCAGATGAAACGAGGTAGGATTCCCTTGCAGAAGGAACTTAATGGGCTAGGAACAATGCTACCTCAATATGTAGCTTCCTGCCGATTTACAGTGGTATTTGACTTCTGTCAGGCTGTTGGGTCTCTGTGGGAATTTGTAAAATCTCTATTGGTGCTAATGTTAATTTCTACTTAATGTTCTAACACTCCAAGCAGAGCTTGGCATTTGTGTTTCTAGGAGCTAGCCAATAGGTCATTGTCCTTTGCACAACAGATCTCCAACAGAAAGGAAGCCAAATCCAGTTGAACTGAAGTTTGAATATTGCTTCTTGGATCACAAAAAGTAAGATCTTTGCTCAACTGTAATGGTTAGATGCTTGCTTAATGAAAAAAAGAGTGAAGTGTGATAATTCTACATCTTTAAGAAAAGGGTTTATATATCACAGCCCATGATCCTATCTATCACAAATCTTCAAAAAGTAAAGCTAGGAAGGATCTTAATTGGCCTGCTATACTCTGCACTGAAAAAGGCAAGTAATGTGTAACGAGGCCACCTCTAACAGTTATTTGCTTTAAAATCTCCAAGAAAGGCAATTCTGCAACCCATCTAGGAAACCTGTTGTAATGCTTCCTTACACTTTTAGCTAGAGAGTTTTCCCTAAGATCTAACCTAAATCTTTGTTGCTGCAGATTAAGCCATTTATTTCTTGTTTGACCCCTACTGAACTCTCTGAACAATTGATCACTCTTCCTAACATCCTTTGTTGTTACTGTAAAAAACAACTACTGGAAGATTGTTATCATGTCTTTGTTTAATCTTTTCTAGATTAAATAAATCCAATTATTTTAACCTTTTATTTTAGGATGTGCTTCTTAAACCTCTTATTGTTCTCCAGTCTCCTTTGGAGTTTCTCTATTTTGTCGCAATATTTCTTGTAGTCTTACAGATAAAAAAACCATGTTTGCCTTATAAACAGGTCTTCTAATAATACATTTCACATTGCTGTATGTCTTTTTAAAAATAATTTAGAATTTTGATTGTTAATATGTTTGTGATTTGCTGTATTTGTTCAGATTTGATAGTGTTTTGTTGTAGCATAAGCATTTTTTTACCTCAGTGCTGGATTTCCTTCTTTCAAATGTAGCATCTTTCATTTTTTTATTAAATTTCGTTTGCTGATTTCAACTCAAATCTCTGGTTTACTGACATCAGTCTGTATTTTGACATCTGAAAGTAGTATTTCGCAGATGAAATACCTTCACATACTTCTCTGAAACACCACTGACCTGGACAAGGCTTCATTTCAAGGACTTTTTTTATTGAGATTCTGGATCAGGCCCATGTATGAGGTCATCACACAGTCAGTTATATGCCAGTCTGCCACAACAGTGTTTCAAGCACATATACTGGCACTTTCTGTGTGCAGGAAATAGGGTGAAGAGGAAGAACTTCAAAATACCTAGACTGACATTTCTACTTTTCCATAACACTCTAGAAGAGTTTCTATATTTCCATTTTTGTTGATATATATAAATGAACTTGTACACCTGACATTTATTTGCCCACACACTGTCTGTTTAGGTTTTTGCACATTTCTGATGTGCAACAATCCTTCTCCACTAATTGTCTGGGGTTTTTTGGGCTGCTCCAGTGGTCTCTTACACATAACCAATATTTTCTCATATGGTATTTTTTCCTTTCCCTGCATTTACCTGTTTAGACTAATGAGTACTCGAAAGTAAATTATATTTTAAACCAATGGATCTCAATAGGGGTGAATCAATATTATGTTAGCTCTTGGGTCCTTTTATATGTTGTTCATGTCTATACAGATTTAAAAGTGAAGAACAGAAGCTTTTTTGTTGTTATGTTTACATGAATTTTCTCTTTTTATTGAAGTATAATGGTTGATATTTATGTTTAATGAAGGCTTAACTGGAGGTGATACCTGATGTTGGCTCCATTAAGCTTTAAAATTATCCTAGAAGCAAAAAAATTAGCATCCTAGCTAAGGGAGAAACTAAATAAAATAACAGTGATGAACTAAGAAAAAAAAAGGAGAAAATATCTTTCACAAATCACAGGGTTTTCTCCAGATCTATGATAAGACTGAAAAACACTTTGAAGATGGGAAATTGCAAATGCAGAAATTGTGTCTTCGTATCTCCAATATGTGTCATCACATGCTTCAAATGAATATGACTGATAGAAGTGTTACCAGAAAACTGCGGCCAAGAATCAAAAAGGGACTGCTGAATTTTTAAATGTGTGATTTCTTTTCATGCCATTAAGGCAAGAAAAGTATTTTCTTTTTCCTCTTCTCTCTCTGTCTCTCTCTGGCTTGTGAAACTTTTCCGTAGACAGTGGTAAGTGTACCCTTTGGTGTGTTTTATTGTTCTCAAGCATCCAACTAGGAGAGGAAAAGCAATAAGTCTTCTCTCTTTAAATGTCAAAAAGTCATGAGTCATCATTTCCATGTATCAACTCAGTTTCTGAAGATAAAGGGGAGGTTTCTTTCTGAATGTTTTTCTAGAAAATCTGTGCAAAAATTATTGATTTAAAAGTAATACTATATACTTACTCTGATAATGGAAGACAGACAGTTTTGAGAACTTTGACAATTACAAGTTTGGCAGACAGATTTGCCTTCTAAAAGATTCTGATTTTCAGAAAATTCTGTATCAAAACAAATAAATCATTTCCAGACAGCTCAAATTAAACATGCAAAACTGAAACATTGAAAATCTGAAGCTGCGTTGAAATCCTTCCCTTAGATACCAGATTTCAGTCATATTCCATCTGTTGCCAAGGTCTTAAGGCCCATAGTGCCTCTGATCAAATTCACTGTTCATGGAACAAGTTTCCTTTGATATCATCACTGGTTTCTTATCAGCTGAACCATTTTATCAAGGAATTAATCAGCAGGATGACATTCAGTATAAGTTTCTTGGCAGCCTAAAATGAGGGAAATAAGTGTCAAACGGGAACTACATCCAAATTTAAATTTAATTTGATTTAGTTTAATAAAACTATATCAATTATTTTCAGTAATATAATTTTGATTATTTAATTTTTGGTTATATATTTCTTATATTTTGATCAATATTCTTTTTATTTATTATTTTCATTATGCTTTTATTTATTTTTAATTGTTTGATACTAGTGACAGATTCCAAGTTTATGTCAAAGTGTGTATGGAAACACGAATTATTGTTGATTGACTAGTCTATTTGCTATGAAGGAGAATATATTACATTCATCTTTGCTGGATGAAATGAAGATAGTCTTTGCTATTGTGAGCAAACTCAGCAATTGAAGAATCAAACGCAAAAGTTGTAAGTAGGAAGCCAGCAATGCAAAGGAGAATGACACATGTAAATTAAAGTGCATACGGTATTTTTAAAGCTCTAAATCAAATTTGTCAGGATAAAAATGGTGAGAAAAAAAATCAGACCTGCTCAAGTCCCATTTTCTGAATTGATTTGAGAATCACGAGGTTTGAATCTCATTTTAGGTCATTGAAACTTAGGCAACTGAAGGGCAAAATCCAAATCTCATCATCTGTACATCCTAACACCTAGAAATGAGGAATCCAGGCTCCTCTGTGTTGTTTAATAGTGACTCAGATCAACTTCACTGCTCCCAAGACCGCTTTTACGTTACTGCAGAGGAGCTGTACTTCTGATGAGAGTCTGTGATAAGGGGACAGCTGATGAATATGAGCCAAAAAACAGCTGACACAAGACAGCATGTCAGGTATTCCATCCAACTAGATTTCATCACACCATATTTTAAGTGGGCACCCAGAATGTATATGGTAGTAACAGTCCTCTAGACCATCAATAAAATATTCTTGATTTCGCCCTAAGTGGTCACAGTGTTTTTTGTAGTCTCTTCAGTCACAAAGCTGTCAAATGACTTTGACTCATATTTTGTTCAATGGTCTGTCCAGTTTGATTTTGGAGAAAGAATAATAATTAACTATAGTTAAACATATTGGAATTGACTTTCTGGTGGGTTAGACCTAGTTTCCAGTTCTAGTTTCCAGTTCTAGTTTCCAGATAGTTAGTATTTGTTTTGTCATGGTCACTAATGAGATTGAAAGTTGCTTAGCCAAAGAACTACTGTGATTTTTAAAAGACATTTTAAAGAAGACTGTTGTAGGCATATCTATTTACTCTGAATTCCCTTTAGTCTGGCCTCGGCACAGACGGTATCAATGACATTTATTTTAAATCAACTTCATAGTATCAATGAGATTTCAAATTATTATTAGCTCTGACATTTCCCTTTTGCAAGAAAACCAGCAAATTGAATTTACTTTCTTAAATGTTTTTATGATGCTCATTTAGTATTATTTTGATGTAATAGTCCTGGAGGCATTCCTACTCATAATTGCATGCAGAGGACTTCGTTACGTCTTCTACTGTGAAGCAGACTGGATTCTAATATTATGATTTTTTTTGTGTCACTGACCTAGGTAAACCCTGTGTTATTTTGCTACCCATTAAATGAAGAGATCTTCCCATTTCTAGATGGTGCAGCAACAGCTTTGGAAGTTGCAGACTTGGAGTACTCATACTATCTACCTTTATAATGGATATTTGTTGAATTTTCATTATCACTAAATCCCTTCTTTGAACCTCCAGAATTTTGAACAAGATTTTCCATTGAGCATGTGAATGGGCTTCTTTCTGTTGGATTTATTTTAAGAGCATGGCAATTGAGGGAATGACATAAAGTGAAGAAGCAAAGACAAGCAAGGAACAAATTACAGTAAGTTGGAGAAGTATGCAGAGAGAAAGTTTAAACCACAAAGTGGCAGCACTAATGCATCAAGAGGGAAAAGGAACCTAAGACAAATATCTTGGATGGGTGGGAGGTGTCTGGAAGCTCTTGTGAATGATGGTAGACAGCATATTGTATGTGGGTGCCTACTGTGATCTGCTTCCCCCCAGCAACACATGAACTGTACCTATTCTCAAAGTCATATTTCCTCATAGTTATAGTTCTATGTGCTCTTTATTTTTATACTCCATACCCTCCTGAAATGTTACATTTGAAATGGTTTATGGTTTGTTCTGAATATTTTATTCCTAGAAATATATCAACAAACTAGAGAGACTTTAAAGAGGAATGAGAAAGAAAAGCTGTGGAGATATTCTGTAGTAAAAGAAAATACGCACAATACGTAACAACGGCTGTGATAACTGCGATAGTTACTCATTGCCCAACAGGAATTTCAACACATGTCCTTAGAAAATAACCCAATTGTAGTTGTTCTTTTGGGGACAAGAAGAAATACCTTAATTTTGAACATGGAGAAGGTGAATCAAAAATTACAGCCAGATTAATGAAGAAGATCAACTGGATAAAAAAAATCCTGAACTCCAACTCTGCAGCAGAAGAATTTTCAGGTTTTGCTCTCTCACTCTCATATGTCCTTTAGGCCAGTGAATCTGATGAACATTTACCCTGGTGTCACTGAGATCACATTTGGAGGACAATGGTAGAATTGAAGAGGAGATTAGATCACGATTTGGCTAACAGAACCTCTGTTATCACTGGTATTGTGTCAGAGAGAAAGGCTCACTGTCAGAAACCAAAGTGATGTTGGGTGAGTGGCTGTGAGGGGAAACTTGTTTTCCATTTGTATGATGAGACAATCAGAAGTGAAGCATGATGAGTAGAGGATAGCAAATAAAAAAACCTCGATTTTTTCAGATTTACTATTTAGAGTAGGTACTAAAATCCTGCTCCTAAGAGTTACAATTGTTCAAATCTTTATTTAGGTCCATGCACTTGGAAGTCATCAGTTAACTCATATGCTTCAATTTCAGAGTATTCAAATAGAAACAAGAAATCTTCATAAAGTAAGGAGTACTTAATCTCAGAACATTAAATCACAGCAAGACATTTGATTTGGGCATTCAGATATTGAAGTAATTATAATACTCTCAACAGATTTGATAATACGGACTTTGCTCTTACCCAACAGTAGGTTCACATAGTTATCTTTGTGCTGTTTATACTTACAGGCCTCTCTGATAGACGAATGTGTAATATATTGTAAAACATCATTTACTAATATAGATTCAAGGGAAAGAATAATTAATTTTGATGGATTAATTATTACTTCTGGTGACACAACTAATGTCAAAATCAAGCAAGAAATTGGCTCCATTCTTGTGAATTCATACCTGACAGTGTCACTAGTTTGCTGAAAGTATCTAAATTTTACTTGCAACTGGAGAAAGCAGCAGACTGTGGGTGTGCTCTACTGATTCTTCCAAACTGTGCTTTCACTGCCAGTCAGTTTCTAAGCCTTTCTTTTAGTATTTCTTCAAATCTTGATTTCAAGTTCCATTGGTGCCTATCAAAACAAGAATGATATTTCTGGGCAAAACTTACTAAAGTCACTTAGCATTGGCATCATGTATTAGACAATGAACTTTAATTTGTCAGGTAGCAAATCTGCTTAGAAAGATAATAACACAATGGGTATGGAAAACAGTTTATGTTAAATCATGTGCCTAAACTCATGACCATACATTGCATTAGCACTGGGTGCTTTGTGCCTTTATAGAGTTTTGACTCCCCAATAGACGCAGCCTGTGGCTTGGCCGGTTGTGCATATCAATGTGTAGGATCCTTGGATCTCAAAAACAATTAGTTGTGACAATCAGCTAGTCAGCAATCTTGAACACCTTCCAGCTTTACTCCATTTATGGTCATCAGTAAATAAAGCACTGTTCTTAAAACTGTGTTTTCATTTATTTTTTCTGCCAGCTAGTGCCAGGCAGCTTAATGGAGCCTCCCAACATTGGTCCCCTATGGAAATAGTTTGAATCAACATTGTATTTTTTTACCCCCAGCATAAAATATTCCTTCTCTGTTTCACACTCCTTTTGCTTCATGAGCAAACAACTTCATAGTAAACAAGTAGAGAGCCCTTGCAGTCTTTACTGTCATTTACTTAGATGTGTTTGTACTTCTTTTTAAATAAATACTTCTATTAAAGAGGAAAGGTGAAAGTCTGGTTCTACAGCTGCTGGTCCTCAGTTCATCCTCAGAAGAAAACTCATGGTCTCCAAATAAATATTACAGCTATTGAAATTTTGGAACGAAATGTGCTTCAGTCTGGTGCTTACAACTTGAATTGGGATTTTAGCATAGTCATTTTTCTAATGGCAAATGAATACTTCTTTCTGGGTCACTTTTCTTCTTGTTTTACAGCTAGGTTCAGAAAATGCAGAAGACTACTTCCTCCCCACCCCTTCTTTTCTTTCCAATTCTTTTAGGAAAAATGACATTTTCCATCCATGAATATTTTCAAAGAATCTTGATAGCTGTCAAGAAATAAAAAAATAACAACAACAACAAAACAAACAAAGAAAACCCCAATGACCTTATGGAAAAACTGCTGGGCTGTGGGAGAGAAATCCTGTATCTCACATTCTGTCTTTAACATGTGCTTTCACATGTTACTTTAGGCAAATGACTTGATCTCTCCAGTTCTGTATCTGTATGGGCTCAACAAATATCTTTTACTATATGGATACATAGCAACTAATATTATTGTCACTGCTGTCCTGTTCTGTTACAGTTTAGATAAAACTATCTTTATAAGGATTTAATAGTGTTTAACACAAAATTGATTTTGTATACAAGTTACACTTATTCCAAGAAAACAAATGGAAAGAAAAAATATACATGAATTTTCAGCTTATCTGGACAAAGACTTTTATTGGCTGTTTCCTTGGTAACTTTTTTGCAAGAAACCTTTAAAGATAATTTTGCATTTGGGAATAGAGAATCTTGAAATAAGACAAAGGCTATTGAGAAATCTTAATACAAAGGCACAATGTATCCCAAGAAAGCAAGAAAATGTTCATGATGTAGCTTTTATGTCTGAATCTCTGAAGAAGATAATATTCTGCAAAGAAAGACACAGCATGAGAGTAAGGATGGTCAGATGAATTAACACAGAGAGACAGTAACTACAAAGCAGTTAGGTCCTGTTTTCTTTTCGGTTTCGTTATGCTGTTTTTTGGTTTTGTTTCTGTTTTTGTTTCTGAGACATAGCATTAAGCTTAAAAGCACTTCTCCAGCTAGGAGAAGCTGGGGCAAAAGGGAACATTATGACTTCCTTCACAGGAGCATTTCCTAAGTAGACTAGATGTGTCATGAGATATGATTAAGGGTAATTTGTAGAAGGAGATGATGCAATTAACAACCATGTGTAGAAAGCAGAAGCAGTCAATAAATATTTCTGTTCCATAATTGGAAACAGGCAAGAATAATGTACAACATAAAGATGATGAAGTACCTTTCAGTCCACATATCATCTTCCAAGGATGAACAATGAGGAATTTGTGTTGCCTAGATGACTTAAATGTTACAGTCCAAACTGTTGATGAATATTTTGACAAATTCTGAGTAAAACCCGGAGGAAGCTCAGAAGAGTGACAATAACCTGTAAAACCTGTAAGTATTCAAAAGAGATATTTGGTTAACAATATTTCTGTTTTTCCAGGCCAACGGGAAAACAATGGAATCTGATTAATGAAGATTAAATACTTTCAATTTAAGTAATGCCAGTGTACTTCATGGTTGTAAAAAAAAAAAAAAGAAGTATTTTTGAGATTAGAGTTTTGGATGTCATAAGTACCTGAATTATTCAAGTTATTATTAATTATTACATTACTTAAACTTTTATAAGGATTTAGAACCTTGTGACATTCTAATTGAAAACATAGCACTGTGCATTACCAAGAAGGAACTGATGAATGGTATAACTGACAAATGTTAAGGAGTTGATATTCAAGGAGAATTTTCATTGTAGTTTCTTCTAGTGGGAAAATTCACCATGGAAAATGTACCTGATACCGCTCAAGATTTTTATCCGTGATCTGGTAGTAAATATATCATCACTGTCAATAAAATCTGTGGTTGGTGCAAAGACTAGAGGAACAGTGAAAAATGATGAAGTAGAGTAGTCAGACGCAATGACCAAGTCTACCTGGTGAGCTGTTTTATTCAATTAGGATGCTTTTTCAGTTCAGATAAATGCAAAGTTTAATCCATGTAAGTATAAGGAATGCAGGTCATTCCTATAACAGAAGAGTAGCACTCCAGAACATGATGTTATTTGAAAGGTTTAGGTATCATAGTAGAGTAAGAATCAGTGGAGGCTCCAGTGGTTTTCAACATAAAAAAGCACTCATGCCAAGTCTTGTATGTGGTAACAGCTGAAATAAAAAATAACTCCTTCTATAGCACTAATGAGATGGCTATTATCATACTATTTATAGTTCTAGAGTCTACAATTTCAAAGGGATATTACAAAATTGGAAAAGAAATTTATTATAGCTATTCAAGATCTGGGGAATATGAACTACAGTGAATCATACTGGGGTTTTTAGCCTTTTTTGGTCTAGCAGGGAAAGGTCCACTGAGAAGTCTGGACAATAAAGGTCATTCAGATTGGAAAGACAGTGTTTTAATATAGTGATTAATCAGTATTTAAATGTGAATGCACTTGAGAAATTAATAAAATTGTGCTGGATTCTTCTCTCCTGATTTCTTCTTACCAGAGGTCTTCCAAAAGGATGTGTTTTGGTCACAGACAAGCTGTTAACTCCATAAAGGAATAATGTGATGAATCATGTCACGAATGAGTGGTTTAGGGTCACTGAAAGAATTACCATCAAAGGTACTAGCAAAAATTGTTTTAATATGAATTTATAAGAAGTGAGACTTAACAAAGTTTGATGGCAAGGTTCACTCTATTACTTACTACATGAATGGCGTATAAAAAGGCAAATCTAGTCAAAATCAATTTAAAATGATTTATGCAGAGACTGAAGATGCAAAAGAGTAGGGGAGACCCCCCCTTTGAGTCATGAGGTTTGGAATGGACCCCCTTGCTTTTTAAACTCCTTCTCAAAGAGGAGTCTAGGTGCAGCTGGATCCACTCCTAGTCCCAGACTACATCAACGGTTTATATTTGAAGGATTTAGCAACACTTAGTCATTGACTAATTTAACATTTCAAAGTGATTCAGTAGGATTTACTACAATCACAACAGTGACTTAAGTTGTTATAGGGCATATAAATCCATTCACACATGCACACACACAAACACAAAAAGATAGATATATATATATATAGAGAGATATTTAAAAGGATAAATATATAAAGATGTATCTGTTAAAAATTCCCCTTAAGTTCAGTGAAATACTCACTTCAAATTTCTTGTCATTTCTCAATGGGCGAGGGTTGCCCCTCAAAGGGTGAAGGGTTTTGGCCCAGGATCCATTGACAGCTTTTGGCAGTGGTTCTCCGAGCTTCACAAACTTGAGTTTGCGAGCTCTGAGAGGCATCCCACTGGTTGCAGCCCGCTGTGGTCCAGGAGAGCTCAAAGGGTCTCACTTAGGACTGTTGTTTATAGGTTTGCAAGATGATTAACTTTAGTCATCCATAAATTGCCATTCTGGCCACAATCCAGGTTGGTAATTACTGGAATTCTGGTAACGATGGTACTGTTTCACTTGAGCTATGATTCAGGTAAGTGCTGTCCCGAGGCTGTCGGGGAATGATGGATTATTCCCGCTCTCGGTCCCTACCTTGGCCAGGCAACAGCAGTTGCCGGCATGATCAGCGTTATTCCCACCTTAGCCACGAAAGAATTCCTGGTATGATCAAAAGACACAATGGGAATTCTTGAGATCATAGTGAGGCCCAGAGGAGGGGTGGGGGGGGGGGGAAATGCACCACCACAATCATCAATATCCGAGATATGAAAAGGTTCATACTAGAGGGTGATATAATGGTGCCTGCTATGGAAAGAGGTGGTTATGGGAAAGGGAAGCCTGGCACCGCTGACAAAAAGCCAACGTCTTTGGATCAGATCTTGACCGTGTCAGCTTTCATCTCAGTTTGAATAACTTTAAGCTTGCGGCAAGATTTAAGTCTGAGTAGCGGGGTAATAATTCTCAGTGGCCTATCATTGACATTAATGAGTGGTTTCCATACAAATATGTATAGTATCATATAGATAATAGAAGTTACATTTACAGAAAGTGTGTATTACGAGTTGCTTCCTCTCTACTCATTCCACTAGGATGAGAGCTGTTGATAGCAAAGCTTTACAGCTACACCAACTGATGATTTTCTCTGCAGAGGTACTGGGTTAAAATCCAGCTACATCGGCCAGTACAGCATCTCCTATGTTGGTAACCAGACAATTTTCTTTATAGCACTCCTGAGTATATTTTTCATGTACTACTGCTAAAAATATCAACCTAATTCCTTCTTTAGTAACCTCTTCCAGAGATCATGCATCAAATTACACATCATATTTCATAAATAATTATCTTACAAGGAAATTTAGCTTGGTGTAAAAATAAAATGTCAATCCAATTTTTCTTCTGCAGAAATGTCCTTATGCCAAGACAAAATGAATCCTTCACCATATGGCTGTAAATGAAACAGAAAATATGTGATCTAATGGTGCTATGTTAGCAAACTATTCTAATTGATTTATTTTTCTTAGCAATTACACTGCTCAAACATATCTATGCTTAAACTACCACCAGCTCTGCCTAACATCTCCTATTTTAAACAATGGGCAATGAGTGTGAGGAATTTGTCATATTGTCACAGTTGATGAATTAGGGCTTTTTATTTCTAATACTGCCTGAAAATTCTTAAGTTTTTAAAAAATCATCTTAATTCTAAAATATATGTAAATATTTGTTTGAGGTTGGTTATTAACTCAAAAGACTGGAGTGATAAATAGTAAAGGCAAAGCACTTTTTTTTTTTTCTTTTCTTTTCCTGAATTTCTGAGCTTGTACGAAGAAGTTTGATATTGCAGATATTCATACTATTCTTGTTTCAAAGCTCTTTGGATATTTTTTTGCTGACATACCTGATCACAAGGGATTGAAAACCAGAATATACTGGCAAAAATGAAAACAAAAGAAAAGGAGAAAAAAAGAAGGAGGGACCAGTAAAGTCACTAAGCAGAAGTTTTTGCTTTCAAATCACTGAGAAAAAATTTATAATATATGTAGCCTCCAGCATTTGTACTACAGCTTGTCTTTTTCAAGTGTTCCTTAGGAAAGCACAGAGGAAAATCTGTATATTTTCATGTGAGCATCCATTGTTTGTAAAATCACTAAGATTGCTTTTTAAAATAACAAATGAAATATGAACAAATTCCATCAGAGCAAGCAATAATTCAGAATATAATAGGTGGTGCAATTTTATGCTGTATCCCAGATGTTAAGCTTAAAATAATTGTAAAGTTGAGCATCATTCTGTGCCTGGTACTTCCATGTTTGCGGAGGAGACAGTGTGGCATGTCAGTAACTCATCACCTCATCCAAGTGCTACTGTCTGCTTTAAAAGTGTCTTTATGATCATGGTTTTCAGAGCATAGTTACCCACTGAGCTGGAAGAGTAATTAGTCAATAATGTAAGCACTTAGGCGGTGCCCCAGCTTCATCATCAAACAGCTCTCAGGAAATGTATTACAAATGTGGATTATGGCAAAAATTATCTCTTTCCTGAGTGCAGCCATGATCCAAAGCTTGTTCAAGTTAGTAGCAATCTCCATGAACTTTGATCAAGCGCTTAAACCCTTGTCAACTTTTGCTACAGACAGATTATATTGCCGTTATTTCCCATTGTGAGCTGCTTATTTGAAGGTTAGAAAACTCTTCATGGACTCCTGCTGGAAAAGTTAAAAGCCACATATTCCCATGTATCTTCTTTTGATTAAGTTCTATGTCGTGAAAACTGATGGAGAATTACCTGTTGGACAATGTTATATAATTCTAATGGCTGGAAAATCTACGGCCCCATTAAGAACTTTAATCTCCTTCCTATAAATTCCCTTTGTGATATCCAGACAGCTGTGTAACATGACAACAGACTCCCACTTATCAACCAAGGTCTATAATTAATTATTCAAATCAACCTGTTTTAGACATCTGGGAAAACTGTTGTTGCTGTAGACAAAGCAACAGCAGGAAAATGATATTTTGAAGAACACATTGAAGTTAGCCATGAAAATGAATGTAGTAAGAATCAAACGAGAAGAGCAGGGATTGGTGGTTAGCCAACTGCTGGTTGTGAATTTTCAATATTTAGCCTCTTAGAGTCACTCAAGTTAGGAAGGGCCTCTGGAGGACTGTAGTGCAATGTCCTGCTCAAAGCAGGGCTGATTGCAAAGTTAGATCAGGTTGTTCAGTCTTACCCAGCTGAATGGTCACTGTGCCTCACTATCAACCCCTGAGGAATCTCTCTCACATCAAGCTGATTAGCTAGACTTGGAATCATTTCATTGACCACCATCTTTTGGGCCCAGGAGTGCAGTTTGCTTTCCATACACTTTGTGGTCCACTCATTCAGCCTGCATTTCACAGAATCACAGAATCACAGAATGG
>NW_009607802.1:0-11605 GCF_000690535.1 Cariama cristata
GAGCTTCGCACGGAAGTGTCGCAAGATTCCAGCTCAGCTGAGCCGGGAAGAGGAATTCCCTCTTCCTCCTGAGGAAAGACCCTGCTCGGGGTGCGGGGCCTCATCATCCCTCCCTGCGCTCACCCGCCAACCGTGCCCCGGCGGCCACCTCCCGGGAAAGCTGGGCACTCCGCCTTGCACAGGTGTGTGTCCTTACCGAGACCAGGCAGCTGAAATCAGAGACTTCAGAATAGCAGCAAAAGGGCTCACGGTGAATGCTTGTAGCCCTGGGTCAGAAATACAGCAATTACCCCAACATCGCTCCAAGCCTTATGGACAAAGGCCTCCAAGTAGCAGCAGCATCTAAAGAGCAGCGAACATAAATGCCACAGCACTGATGACTTAAGCAGTACCCAAGGCAGTGAAACCCCGCGGGTAAGAAGGTCACCAGCAATAGGGGCAGTGCCTGGAAGGCAGCGCTACTGACCTGCATCCGCACCAACTCTGACGGCAGAGCAATGGAGCCACAAACAGCAAATGCTACAGCAGCACGGCACACCTGGTTCCCATTCCTTCCTTCCCTCTGATCAAAGGCTTTGAAATAAGTCTAATCAAAGCGAACTGAAGCTAATTAGTTACCTTAGAGGATAGCCTCTATGCAATTATGATTTTCTTAAACAGTTCCAGTTATCCTGAATGACCAGACCTACATCACTTATTTTTAAAAACCAAATTGTGTCCAAGTACCAGTTCCGATTCATCCGTTCTGTCTTGGGGAAAACATCTGTCACCTCTTGAGAAACCCTGGCTTTTTGGTCAATCGGTTTTCCAAAGTTCAGTAAAATCTCACTTAGTACAAAACTACTAATACAGCGATGCTAAGGATGTATTTCTGGATGCTGCTACTTCCAAGCCTATGTGATCCATTTTTAGAACCAAAGACGTACCATGTTTCTACACAAGAATGAACAATTCATTCCGCTTCAGCGAGTGACACAGTAATAGATTTGGTCCCTTTAACTACAGTACATTTCCTCCATAAAAACAAATCCACGTTATTTTCCTGTAAGAATAAAGATGGCAAAAGAGTTCAGGCGTTATAACTGGCCTACTTAAAAGCTATGCATTTATAAAATAGAAAATTTAACAGCATTGTACTGTCAGACCTACCTCTAATGTAATTCCTGTCATTAAGGGGTGGCAGTTCCATAGGCATGTGCATTAAGTGAACAAAAAATTAGCAGAAAAATAAAGGTATGGACAAAAATTAAAATACTTTTGTCTATGGACAAAAAAAAAATTTTTTTCTTAGCACTGACTTAAAAAAACCCTTAACAAGTTAGCATAATGTACTGAAAAAAGAACTCCCCAAGCCCCACAGTTCTGGAATGATACATAGCAATACATGTGTTAATACTGATATAAGAAAAAGTGTATTACAATGAATCAAAAGCTCAGATTCTATTGTGTTGAAACAAATATGGAACAGGGATATAGTACTAATCGTTATCAGTCAATTATTAGGCAGCTGCTGAGTTTAACCAGTGACAGGTGGGGAAGAAATTAAGTGATCCAGTGTAATGCATTAAGGTTTAAATTGACATATAAAACCACACATCACCCTTGAGGAGACAGCAAACTCAGACATAATTATTTTAAAACAGTGTCTGTGGCTAAATTTCTTTCTCCAAATAAAAAAACTTGACTATGAATGCATCTCTAAGACTTAACCCATACTGCTTTTCATTTCCCCCTAAGAGAAAAGTTTTCCACAAAGAGCTAAATTCATCAGTGCATGCTCTTTAATGAACTCAAGAAGGTCACAGTTCAAGTGGCACCATGCTTACTAGTTGCAAAACATTTATGAAACATCTATCCTTTATAGTCTTAATTACAAGATATTCTAATATTTTAGTGAAGCATCAGATATAATTACAGTGCATTATATACAGAGTACAGAAATATTTTTATAGGAAAAAATAAATAGAAAAAAAATATGTAAACATCCTGAGTAAAAATCCGCCTCCACTGAAGTCAGTTACAGAACAGTCATAGATATGAACACAGGCAGTATTTCAACCCTCTTTTTAAAGCATATAGCAGTGCACATAACTTCATTCAAAACAGTTTAAAGTGCAGACAACATTATAAAAAAAATTCATAAGCTTTTGAAACTGTTGCATATGTAGATTTCATTCACATCTATTACGTCTCCTCAATCCCATCTCTTCTGATTCAATGGCATCTTTGTTTATCATTTCTTGGTCTTCTACCACATCAGGTTCAAACTGATGGACTTCACATTCACCATATAATTCATGATCTTCTATTCTGTAATCATTATCAATATCCTCAAGTAAATCTTCACTACTGTCATCTTCTCTGTCATCCATTTCTTTCTCTTGAGGATGTTCAGCAAACGACTGAATGAGATCTTCAAGTTTCTCATTACAAATGTGGCTGATATCTTATAATTCACCAAAAAAAAAATCAAAATGAAAGTTTAAATTACTAGAAAGGCTCCAAATTTCAGGTCCAGTTTAGACGTAGAATATTTCTCTTTTATTTGTTTCCTCTCTTTTATTATGACTCAACTAATGCAAAAATTCCCCAAATTTCTAGTGAACTGTTCTTAACATTTAAGATTTCTCTTGGACTGCTATGCACCCCTTGGAAGTCTCCAGTTGAAACTAATATACAATTTGCTGTTTAGCATATTATGCAAGCGTTGCCCATAGCCTCAAAGGTCCCCATCTGGAAATCCTCAGGCTAAAGTCACTCCAATACTAACAGACTGCTTAGGAACTCACATTCAAGAAGCCCATTTTAACAAAGCAGAATGTGACTGTGTGATCTATCCTAGTTCAATGTCTTTTAGCTCTTAAAAAAATAAATCATGACGTATCAAAAATTTGAAATTAGATATACCTCAAACAGGAAGAATGGTCCCCTTCAGAATAAAATTAATTCCACACACATTACCTAACATGCAGGAGCTGAACATTATTATAGTAAGACCTGTTTATTCTTTTAAAATATAAACTACTTCGTTACCTATCCTGCTGGAAATCAAAGTACCTTTCATCTTGTTTTCTGATTTATCCAATCCACTTTCCTTCATCAGTCGTCTAATTGATTGGAGCTGTGTCATTATTTCATCTTTCTGCTCACAAGCTAAAGCATTAACACTAGGAAAAAAAAGACAGATGTCAACAGCTGAAAGATTACCTTGGAAATGAGTGCTTGATAATAATGCACAAGATTGCAGTATTTCCTTCTGTGGATAAATACCATAGTTAAGTTAGTAACATACATAGCTCAAGCTTTTCTTTGAGAACTGTCTCTGGAGAAGTGTGGAGCCCATCACATACACCTACTGAATTATCTAGTCACTGAATTCTAACATTTGGAGCCTCAATGACCAAGGCCAAGTAGTGATTACTGAAAGAAACAATTATCCAAAGTAATTTTGGTTTTAGTACAACAATGCCTAATAAAGAACTTTACAGTTTAGAGGCTTTTCTCATTTATTTCAGACTTTGTTTACTCTCTCTTTTCCCCATCACTACTAGAAATTTGTTAGGCAAATTGATCAGTGAAATAGTTTCAGCACTTATTAAGTTCAGAAGTACACTAAAAGAACAATCATGAAATTCTGCATGTTTTAAACTAGGCTTCATGAAGGATGTCAGCCCACACAAAATGGACTGCATGGATATTTTTATTTCTAGCAGATGAGTAAGGCCTGAGCTTCTTAAGAAAAGAACATCTGTAAAACTACAAGGAGGTTATATTACTTATTCTTGTTACACTAGAACAGAGAAGTTGTATTTCCCCGAAACACACACAATGTGTGTCTCCTCAGTCAGTATTAAAGTTTAACTTGTTAAGCCACAGTAATGTGATCGTAAGCCTGAGCTTTTGCATTTATGTTTGGTTAACAAGAGACAGGTGTGTCTGTGGAAAAGGTCGAAAACTGCAGAAGAGGTATTACCTGCAGAAGGCTACAGAAAAAATAAGTAATTAAAGAAGGTTCCTAAACACTGTTCCCTACCTATATAAAAGGAACATTTTAAGAATTCTTTGTTAACATTTTGGAGAATTTCAATCTACAGAAAGCAATACTAACTGAGATGTTTTAGAAATACTCACCAGTTTGACAGTGGATCCAACTGAGTCAATAAAGAATTTAACATTTTCTCTGTCTGTGCTAGATGCTGTTCCAGTTCTAAAAGCTGATGCTCTAACAAACGACAAAAGAAAAAGAAAAAAAAAAAAAAAGAGGGAGGCAGGGGGGCAGGCCAAGAGAGAGGGAACATTGTAAGAAATACATTTACAATACCAAAAGATTATTAATTTACATTTTT
Organism: Cariama cristata; assembly: GCF_000690535.1. Taxonomy (NCBI): domain Eukaryota; kingdom Metazoa; phylum Chordata; class Aves; order Cariamiformes; family Cariamidae; genus Cariama; species Cariama cristata. Next base: position 4,347 of record NW_009607802.1, read on the forward strand.
GGTTGGCCACATTCAAAACCAGGAGTTTTTCCTCTGTAAAACTCTAGAATATGTAAGAGGAGCGGTGGGGGTAAGAACAGAAACCTTACTATGTGTGACCTGAAATCCTTCTCATCCAATAACCTCAAACAGCTCTCAGAGGACACAAATATAGAAACTGAGCAAGAATTGGCTCTCACCTTCCCAGCCTCAAAAACTATGCAGTTCCCAGCCTTCCTAAGTAGTGTATTTATACTTAAGATACTGTCATGAATTTGCGCACTCACACCTCACAAATATATTCAACATAGTGCACTAGAGTTGAGAGGAGTAACTCCTCCTATACTACTAAACTTTGAAGAAAGAAGAATGCAACACGCAAAGACAGCGAGTAGGCAGCATAGCCAGTCATTGCTGAACCTGATCACAGATCTGGTGTACAGCGACACAAAAAGAGGCTGCCAGTTGTTTAATTAACTAAAAATGTGTCTATAAAAGGGGTAAAAAAAAAAAGTATGAAAACAGCTCAGCTTTGCTGTGCTGTAACTTCTTCTCCAAAGGAAAGCCCACTTCTTGGCGTGTGCAGGATAAACTGAATCAAACAGTCAAGAGTACTCTGTATCGTGAAGAAAAAGATGGTATAATTTATTCTGTCTCTTCTATAAACACTTAATGTTTTTGACAGGTCTCTAATTTAGCCTAGAAATTCAAGTGTCTCTGTAACTGTTTATCGATACTGTTCCACTATCAATACAGTTCAATTCTAAAGCAGACCATTATATCCTTTTTAAATACCCTATTAATCTGAAGACTATTATATCCTATTTAACAACCTCTTCTAGTGAAGAAAACAGGTCTTAAGTGAGAAAAACACCGGACATGAAAAGGCAGAGAATCTACTATACTACTACAGCTGTTTTAAAGAATACTACCATCTGGAGTTTTCAAACAAACCCCTAACAAGTATTTCAAATATACAGAATAACAAAGTGGTTTTTAGGATGTTCCTAACTGCACTTAAGTAACTTAAAAGATTGTTCTCGTTTAGCTAGATTGCATCAATGAAAATATGTGGCTTTGTTCCAGCAGGAAATACACATTTTTGGTGAACATATGTATTCTGAATGGGTATCTTACCTGTTTCCTTTGCCTTGTCTTCTGTACTTTTTTCCTTTTTGGAGAGACTTTCTTCATGTGACTTCATCTTTAATAAATACAATCATGTTAAAAGACTTCATCACTATTTGTGCATTAACACTAAAAATGCGTTTAGAAATTTACCGACAGTAAATAGCAACCACAAAAATGTGCTCCATTAATGAAAGTTTTTTTCTGCCATGCCTTCTTCCTATCTTAAACTAACACTTCTGAATTTAAGCAATGACAATATGACCGACAAAAGTTGTAAAAGAAAGCAACTACTATTTCAACTCTAGTTTTCAAAAATTAACAGAAGGAAACTTCTAGCTTACTGGATCCATTCTCCTACCATTAACTAGGAGATAAAATGTCTTTCTTAAAGTAATAAACATGCTATTATAAAAATATTTACATTTCAATCCCACAAGCACAAGTGTAAAGAGTTGTAACACCTAAAATATTGGTTTTATGATGTTTACATCTTATTTACAACCTAACTAAATTTATTATTAAAACCTAACTGGTCTGCCTCTATGTCCATTTTGCTAAGCTGTGGTATTTTTCTCATACAGGAGATGATATCAAATGCACTACAGAAATGAAGGTGCTGTCTCAGGTCCTGTTCAGGTTTAAGGTTTTTTTCCCCTGAAGGCAAGCAACAATATTTCAGGTGTACTCTCAGCATTACAAGTGCTGCAACATCTCTTACTCTAAGTAATACATATCAAGACTGATTTCTTTTAAAAAACAACTGATCATGTGGGATGAGCCTCATGACTGGAGTGCTACAATGAATGGTTATAAGCTCTTCAGAAGGGATAGGCAAGGAAAGAGAGGCAGTGAGGTGGCTCTATGTTAGGGAGTGTTTCACTTGTCTTGAACTCAGTGACGGTGATGATAAGGTCAAGTGCTTATGGATAAAGATCAGGGGCAAGGCCAACAAGGCAGATATCCTGATGGGAGTCTGTTACAGACCACCCAACCAGGATGAAGAGGCGGATGAAGTGCTCTGCAAGCAGCTGGCAGAAGCCTCACGATCACTGGCCCTTGTTCTTGTGGGGGACTTCAACTTACCAGATGTCCGCTGGAAATACAACACAGCAGAAAGGAAACAGTCCAGCAGGTTCCTGGAGTGTGTGGAAGATAACTTCCTCATGCAGCCAGTAAGTGAGCCCACCAGGGGAGGTGCCCCGCTAGGCCTGCTGTTTACAAACAGAGAAGGACTGGTGGGAGATGTGGTGGTTGGAGGCCATCTCAGGCATAGTGACCATGAAATGATACAAGTTTTCAATCCCTGGTGAGGTAAGAAGGGACAGCAAAACAGCTACCTTGGACTTCTGGAGGGCGGACTTTGGCCTGTTCAGGACACTGATTGAGAGAGTCCCTTGGGAAACAGTTCTGAAGAGGAAAGAGGTCCAGGAAGGTTGGACATTCTTCAAGGAGGTAATCTTAAAGGCAGAGGAGCAGGCTGTCCCAGTGTGCTGTAAGATGAGCCAACAGGGAAGACCACCAGCCTGGTTGAACAGAGAGCTTTGGCTGGAACTCAGGAAGAAGAAAAGAGTTTACCAGCTTTGGAAGAAGGGACAGGCAACTCAGGAAGAGTACAAAGATGCTGTCAGGGCATGGAGAAAGAAAATTAGAAAGGCAAAAGCCCAGCTGGAACTCACTCTGGCCACCATCATAAAAGATAACCAAAAATGTTTTTACAAATACATAAACAACAAAAGGAGGACCAAAGAGAATCTCCACCCTTTACTGGATGTAGAGGGAAACATTGCCAGCAAGGATGAGGAAAAGGCAGAGTTATTAAATACCTTCTCTGCCTCAGTCTTTAATAGCCAGACCAGTTATCCCTAGGGCAGCCTGTCCTCCGAGCTGGAGGACAGGGATAGGGAACAGAATAATCCCCCCATTATCCAGGAGGAAGCAGTTAGTGATCTGCTGCTCCACCTAGACACGAACAAGTCTATGGGGCCGGATGGGATCCACTTGAGGATAGTGAAGGAGCTGACAGATGAGCTCGCCAAGCCACTCCCGATCATTTACCAGCAGTCCTGGCTAACTGGGGAGGTCCCGGACAACTGGAGGCTAGCCAACGTGATGCCCATCTACAAGAAGGGCTGGAAGGAGAATCTGGGGAACTACAGGCCTGTCAGCCTGACCTCGGTACCAGGGAAAGTAATGGAGCAGATCATCCTGAGTGAGATCACAAGGCATGTGCAGGACAATCAGGGGATCAGGTCCAGCCATCATGGGTTCACAAAAGGCAAGTCCTGCTCGACCAGCCTGATCTCCTTCTGTGACCAGGTGACCCGCCTGGTGGATGAGGGAAAGGCTGTGGATGTGGTCTATCTGGACTTTAGTAAGGCCTTTGACACCATCTCCCACGGCATTCTCCTGGACAAGCTGCCAGCTCATGGCTTGGACAGGAATACCCTTCACTGGGTGAAAAATCTGGCTGGATGGGTGAGCCCCGCGAGGTGTGGGGGAAGAGCCGGTCACCAGTGGCATCCCCTAGGGCTCAGTTTTGGGGGCAGTACTGTCCAACATCTTTACTGATGATCCGGACAAGGCGATTGAGTGCACCCTCAGTCAGTATGCAGACAACATCAACTTGGGCGGGAGCATTGATCTGCTTGAGGATAGCAAGGCTCTACAGAGGGATCTGGACAGGCTGGATCGATGGGCCGAGACCAACTGTATGAGGTTCAACAAGGCTCAGCGCCGTGTCCTGCACTTGGGTCACAACAACCCCATGCAACGCTACACGCTTGGGCACAAGTGGCTGGATAAAAGTCTATGTTGCAGCTGCAGGACCAAACAAGAAGGCCAAATTAAAAAGGTCTAGTCGCTATTCTATCTAATTGCTAATCTAAGACTATCAGGAATCATCCACCTCCTTCCCATACTCAAATCTCATTCTGAAGAACAAAAAGGAAGTGAAATACTGATGAGGCTTAAGTTACAGCCTCAGGTAACAGCACTGTTTAGGTTATCAGATTCTCATTTGAGGTTGGGGGTGGGAGGGTAAGGTTCTCACTTCTTTAAGTATCTAAACAAAGGTAAGTCAGAAGCCTTCACAAGGAAGAATCAGATATGCTAACATTTTAACTTTGGAGCTCACATTCAAAGTCAAACTGGGCAAGGAATGGCTTTTGGGCAACCATATACATGGGCTTACAATGGGGGGGGATTGGGGGGAGCGTGGGAAACAACCAGTTACATTTCCTTCTGATTTCAATAATTTAATGCTTTTCTTATGGCTTACCTTAAGAAATTTGTATGCTGCAAACACTCCCACTCCAAGAGCATACAACGGCATGAGGGTGAATGCTAACTCTCTACCATTTCCTCTTGTTCTCTCGCTCTTTATCTCTTTTTCCATCGCATTTCTCATCTGCTGAATACTCTGGTAAGTATTACTGTCAGAATTTCCTGGATTCAGGTGAACTTGATAAACTGTCTGAGGACTACCTTAAAAAATTAAATTGAGAGAAAGAAACAAAGTGAGAAGGAAATTAAGAGTGCAATTAGTTTCACAACTGGAATTAAAATGTTTTCTTCCTGTGTGATCATCTTTGTTCACCACTCTTCTCAGATGGTGTGGGCAGCCCTGCATGCAAATAAAGTCACAAAAAAAACTTAAAAAATAACTCTGTCATTAATAGAATGCAAAGTTAAATCTAGGTAGCAAAGACTCTCCACTAAGTTTCTATGTTTCTTCCTTCACAGCAACATTGGCAAACTCACAGCAAACCACAGAAAGGTAGATGTAACAAACAACTTAAATCTTTAAATTAAAGCATACTCAGAGAAACTATTGATAATGCTGAGAACAGTTACAAATTAATATTCTTGCTCTGTAACAAAGAAAGGAGTTAAGTATAAACCTAATTGTCTAGTCCCCCAAAAAAAAGTTTTGTTTAAATATACATGCGGTGTTGCTGTTTTCATTATTTTGACAGTAAATTCAGTGTCACGTGGCTATTCCCACAGGCTTACAAGTGCTGTACCTCTGCAAATCAAATATTTATCAGGAAAAGATTACACAATAGCAAAGAAATGCAGCCTTGGAAGTCTGAAGTATTTTTGCACTTAATTTGCCTGCCAGAGCAGGGAGCAGACGAAAAAACAGCCAGTGTCATTGCCTGACTTAGGAATTAGGTTATTTGGTAGTTAAATCTGGGGTTCATGGGACACACACATGAGAAACAGTGCTATCAGCTAAAAAAATGCAGATGCTTGCAGAGACAGATAGCAGGTGACTGGGGGATTGTGAAATTTTACACTGAAGTCTCAACTGACTGCCTAGACTTATACTTTCAAATCCGTTTGAACATTTACTTCATCATAATTTAATATACCAGAATGAGCATGGGTAAAACAAAGTTCCTATTCTATAAAAACTCCCAAACAAAAGATCATTATGCAAATCACTCCTAGCCAATTAATACTGAAACAGTGGCATTCCAAGAATTTACAGTAACTTAACTCACATGTGCAAGAGACAGCCACAATCAGATAGAGAAAAAAATTAACCCAAGTTACAACTCCCAGTGAAACAACTGTTTAGCTGCAGCTTCTTCCAAATACAAGTGAAAAGGGAATCTACTTCTGCTAATCTAAGGCGGCACTTTGTGATAAGAGATCTCAAACAGTGTTATAGAATTGTCTAAAATGAGTTAGCCAGAAAAGTTTTTCAGACTTCCAGGGATGACCCTGACTGTAGCAACATTTACTATCAGCCCTGCAGCCAAGTGTGCCAGGCATTACTGCAAGTTCTTCCACATGTAACTCATCAGTTGGCAACACACGCATTTGGAGATGACCTTTCATCTGTATGTTTGCTCACTGGAACTCAAAACAGAACCGGACAGTTACACAAAAGTTAAATGCCCTAGCTGATACAAGCAGAACTCAAACTACCCTAATCATATAATGCAAGTTCAGGCAGACATTCCCCTTTCAACACAAGCAGGTTTAGACTTACTAAAGCAGCACTAACTAAACTGAAAATCATGTTTTATCTTACATATAATTTTCCTCCTTTCAGAATGTTTCCCATTAATTACTAGTTTTAAGTTTGCGCTCAAGTCTTTTTTCCTTACTTTCAGTTCTATCTGTTTTTAAGGTAAATGAGGTTTACTAAAATACCTAGCATCACAGATGAAAGAAATTCCACAAATCATGCAAATAAGAATGTAGTCAATGGAAACACAGAGGAGGGATGTTGAATCCTCACAGAGACCAGTGTCCTGCACCAAGTTGATCCCACAGAAGAAACAGCAGAGTGAGTTACTGGCCAAACAGGAGAAAAGAACCCAGACAGGTGAGAACAGCACATCTGCCCAAAATTTATTTTATGCAATGCTGGATCAATACATCAGTAGAATCAGAGGCATGTGAAATGTTGTGCTTTTTTAAAGTTTGTTTTTAAAATAATTTGATCTATAGGGAACGACAACTACCATATAAATTAAAAGTAACCAAGCGAAACGGGCCAGCCTAGAGATTATGAAGCACAGTAAGTTCGATACCAGCTGGGAAGAACATGGTAACAGCTCAAGCCTCACTTTTTCTGCCTCCCAGGCAAATGCACAGATGCATAATTTGGAGGATTACAGCAACTATCTCTTGGTTTAAAATGCTTTGGAAGGCACCATCAATGAATCACAGAGCTACCTCAAGAAAACAAGCTTTTTCTTATTTTTCCAAAACAAATACCTTTAGACCTTGGGCTAAATCCTCAGATGACACACACTGACAAATCTTAACACACATTTATACCTCTCAAGCTTTAACGAGCAGTAAACTCTCTAGTCCATTCAGTGATACTTTTCCTAAACAAGCATCTTGGATTCCTTCCAATACACTACCTGAGAAATCTCATACGATTCCGCGCTACTGTTTACTAACAGTAACACTTGGCTTCCTTACTGCAATTCTAACATGTGCAGTGAATTTTTACCTCTGACACCTCACAGCTACTCATCCGCTAGAGTAACGAACTGTGTCCCTGCAGGTATTACTCGTCAGAGTGCCCCGGTAAGATACGCTTCCAGTAAGAGGGCATTACCTGCATTTAGAAGTAATTTTCTTAAGACAACACAGAAAAAAAAATCAAACCAGCAATGAACTAG
>NW_009607803.1:0-1975 GCF_000690535.1 Cariama cristata
CATTCCTCATCTGAAAGCTCACGTGTGCCAGGCTGAGGACACACACAATCCACACAGCCACCAATCAGAGCTCAACCCTGCACCTTCCTTGGTCGCATTTCCTTGGAACAACACATGGTTGCTGGGTTCTTTGAAAACCTGTGACTGCAACAGCCAGGAAGAAAACCTCCCTGATGGGATGACTGGAACTTCCCAGCTGTGGTAAAGCCATCCATCACCTGTACCCCCATTTCACAAGAGCTGGCAGCACAGCTTGGGTGGGGGGAAAGGCACAAATCAGACCTCAGGGCTGACAGAGGAGCACAAGCATCTGCCAAGGGAGCTGCATCCAACCAGGAGCGCTCCCCACTTGCTTCTCTGACAGCAAAGCCCTGGTGCATGCTCCCACCAGGAGAGGGAAACAAGTTCCACTTCTCCAAACCCCCATTTATGAAAGTCTGTCAATAGAGATGGGGCTGTCCATGAGCATGAGAACCACAAGAAGGCTAGAAGACAGCAAAGGCACCTAGTCTGTCCCCACCAGACCATGCTTGCTTCAAAGAGTGGCAACCTCCTCTTGGAGAGGAGCTGACTCTACCTTCCCCTGCCCTGCTGGCATGAAACATCGGTTTCCAGACGTCAGGGCTCGGGCTGGCAACACCTGAGGTAGCAGCAGGAAGGCTTTGGCGCATGTGCAAAGTGTTCCTACAGCTTTCTGCTGGCATTTGCGCAGCTCACAGCCCTGGACAGAAGTGTCTGTGGCAGAAGTGTCTGTGACGGCCACATACTTTTCAGTTTGCCCTGCCAGACGAAGCCAAGCTGTGATACAAGAGCTCTGGTCCTCTCTGGCTCCCATGGAAAGCTAGAGATGACGTTATCACCATCAACCTTCTGTGGGATATAAAGGAAACTTGTCAGGCAGCAGTTGCACCCTCCTGTGTAGACTTTTACAGAAGTCATATCCTGAAACCAACCCCTCGAGCTCTTCTCAGAAGGAAAATCTAACCATTACACAGCCCCCTGTCAAGAAAGGCCTGCCCTGGGACTTTCTGATGGAGGAGGGGCTCAAACAGTGCTGAGGCCCAGACAAACAACGGGGAGATCATGCCAGCTGCAGTTCTCGCAGCCCAAAGCAGCTGTTTCTACCTGCTGAATGCAGTCACACAGAGTATTCCTTGTGGTCCAGCTCACAAACCACTGCATTAAGATTTCAGCAATACACGAGAAGCAACAGTGGCTCCACAAAAAGGCAGGAGTTTGCTACGCCTGTGCCGAACTGAGGATTGTGATAGTTCTGCAGAAGATTACAAGGGGCAGCACCTCTCCTAGAAAGAGACCGTACCTATGGGGACAACAACCAGTGCATTTTTTCACAAATGATGCAAGCCTGCAGAGGTCAATTTGAAAACACACACAACAGGCCTATGATGCAAAAAGAGGAATAAGTCCTCTTTGAGTATTTTGTGACAATTCATTGACCACTAGAAGAGAAGCATTGACATCTGCCTTCTGAATAGACTATCCTTCCATGTCTATAGAGAGAGAGAGAGATATGCTTGTTTTCAATCTGCTTGTTAAGTGCACAGAGACGAGTGCTCCAGCCACCTAATAACAGACTGATGTAAAAATTAATTCAGCTTAAAAGTCAATCAGGACACATTTACATGGATCAACTGAAGAGTGACAACAGCTTGGTGAACTAAAGGCTTTATTTGGATAGGACACTTATCACTGCACATATTCATATTTGGTGCTTGAAGTACCCCACTACCTTGCTCACTGTGTCAGAGCATTTGTGGAAGACTGTTTACATACAGCAGAGTACATTGGTGAGTTATTCTGTGAAGGGACCTGAGACCAGTAGGCTTTAATACATTTATTTTTCCTTTGTCTCAATTAATTGAATTCATTTTGGTGATGAAATTTTATTAAAGGTGAAGTCAAACTATGTAGCCTAAAAAGTTACCTTTTTTTTTTTAAATAAGGAAGCACTAAA
>NW_009607804.1:0-21934 GCF_000690535.1 Cariama cristata
GCCCTTGGTGAAGCCATGCTGGCTGTCATCACGAGTGATGTGATGACATCACTGTATTGTGATCACAAGTAACCAATCATTTGCTTTCAGGTAGCTGCTTCTTTGTTTCTATCTTGTACAAAAGCTGCTGTGCGATTTTCAAGGGTGTGCTAGCTTTGTGGGACTACTACCTAGCACCCATCTCCGTACAGACATGGAATAAAATACCTCTGCTCTGTGTGTATATCGGTGTATTGTACACCAGGTGAATGAACCCTGCTTTTGGGACAACATGGCCTCTCGGTTGCTCCAGGAGGACTTCAGCCCTGCACCACAGATACAGGCACAGGCTGTAAGGTCACAACCTATCTCACACAGTTTACAAAGAGGGGTAAAAGCTAGGTTATGAAGTGAGCAGCCCAGAAAAATAACTATATTATAGGAATATGGATGTGCACAGGGAAATGTAAACCAGCAAGTGAATTTCACATAAAACTTCCAACAATTGCTCTCAGATCCTCTCTTTAGGTCTGGCTTTCTTTCTATATAAACGCATGAAAGGACTAGGTGCATACACCAACTAGGTGTCCTTCCTTTTGCTAGCTCTTTCTGACTGTCCTCAGAATCAGAAAAGAAACTTAACTGAGACTGTCCTGTTCCTCCTGCCTAACATGCAAGCCAACTCATATTTAGTTTTCTAGGTGAAAAGGCCAAAAGCACATATCCTGAGACCAGCCTAACAACTGGTGGAGACACTCGAAATTTGTCACCTAAGGCAAAGTTGTAGGCCCTTTTACAATTCTTGCTAAAAGTCAGGTGCTGAAATCTGGAAATCAGCAGCATTTTCCACAATGCCAAATAAATGTACTTTAAACCCTATCCACATACATTAGATCGTGAATTTTTGCTCCTAAGCCTAATCATTTACCTACTCAATGGCCCCTTTGATTTCTGGTCCAAAACAGGTACGAGTCAGTTTGAGCTCTAATTTTTGCCTTATATTAATGAAAAACAAGTTCCAGGGTCGTCGTTTTAATCTCATTCCACAAGAAGTACAACACAATGATAGTCTCACATACAAATATCTGCTATACTAACGATGTCTTTGCTTCTCTTTAGGTATTACACCTGAGTACTACTAAGAATGCATGCAAAACTAAACCATATTGCATTTTATCACAGATAAGCATGTTTCACCACCTAATGTATACCTACACACGGGCAAAAGTACAGCTACTCACATGTCTTTAACTTTGCCAGTTCTTAAATTAATAATTCATAAACAGGCACCTATAAAGTCTGAAGTCTTCATGACTACATTTTGATATACTGCATGTGTTCTACTCTTCTATTCCTGTTATGGTCATCACAAAATTTTAAGTGGATTGCCACCATGTTTTCCAAAAGGCTGCTGCTGAGGGGCAGGAAAAAAACATAAATATCCCTAAAGTTATCAATGGGCTAAAGTAGGGTGCTTCAATGAACCCACTATGCAATCTTTGTGATAGTAGTTTGAAAAGGTATAATGTGGTAGGCCAAACAGATGAACAACCCAACAGCTTGACCACGTGCAGTGAAGTAAATCCTCCAGAACAGGCTATCTCACATCAGTAAAGGTGTATAAATTCTTAAGTATCTATGGGACTGGATCATAGCTGCGATCAGAGTAAACCTATACATTTTATTAACCTAAACAACTAAATCATATAAATCTCAATTGCGATCAGAGTAAACCTATACATTTTATTAACCTAAACAACTAAATCGTATAAATCTCAATAGCCACACCCAAGTTTTCTATTTTAAAGAAACAACAAAAGACATTTTCTCAGGAATGTTTGTTAGGATTGTAACTTAGCCCCTGGTTTCTTGTTTGCAACTCCTGCAAAATTATTTCTTTCTCCACAAACTTTTTAAAATAGCTATAACATGCTAGATAGTCACAAAGGAAAAAATGAGATTATTAACATCATGTTCAAGTCTGGTTTTAACAAACCCCTTGCAAAAGCTTCCAGCATCTAATTTAAAAGACTCATTTTAATGATCAGTGGGTAAAGAACAATTCAAATCATTCAGTTTGACCATTAATGAACTTATAGGTTAGTATACAGTGAAGGAATTCATGACAAGAGCAATCATGTGGAAAGAAATCTGGTCATGACTATTTGTTCTTGTTTGGCAGAACTTTTTTTTTTTTAATCCAATCAACATGGATTGGTTCTTTCTGGTTTAATATACTACAAAGTTTCTTAAGTCCCTCCAGAGACTGAGGAATTCAGAATCTTTCTTCAACCAGAATCCCCAAAACTTAATATAAGAAGAAATGAAGAATGAAAGATTAACACTGATTTTTTTTTTTGCATGGAATCCATGTCCTATTGTTCGATATATGACTGCAGAAAATTAGGCTAATTGCTGTAGAACTTAAGAGAGCATTTTTATTTGTCAAGAATGGGAATATATTTTTTTGTATTCTCAACACTCCAAATTCTATAATTCTATTTATAAATCATCATCTCTCAATAAAAGTCAATTTTTATAAACATGAACTGGGAGAAAAAAAATGTTAAAGATCACACTCAACATATTGTTCACCGCAGTAAAACATGAGGTCAGAAACGTATCTTTTTCCTAAAAATACAGACACATTTTCACACACATCTTTTTCTTGATGATTCTGCTGAGTTATTCATTACATATAGGAGTGAAAGAAGGCATTGCATGCCTCCAAATATTAACGACTTGACATTTATCAACAATTTTCAACCACAGAACTGTCTGTAAATGTACTCATGTACATTTTCTTTTAGAGAAGACCCTGTTTGCCCTCCACCCTCAACATCAGGCATGCTGTCCCATAAATTTTGAATTGCCACTTGGTATTTGCCCGCTCACTCATGCTCTGCCCCTACTTGCCATCAGGAGGCAAAACATAAGGGGAACCTGAGAGGGGTCTTGGCACGGGGGTCCAGACTCACCAGGGACACACAGCCCTGGAGAACACTGCACATCTGCAGGTGCCCACTGTGGACAAGCCACTGGTGGACAAAATATGCTTTTAAACTCAAGTTAAACAAAAAAAGAGCTTTTTCCTTGGTTCTAGCTCTTGCAGGCAAATGTCAGCACTGTTCTTCAGGATATCGTCTAGACTGAGAAAGCATGTTTGTCAAACCATCTGCAGACACTGGAAAATCTGAAACCTGTTTAAAAACCTACTACAGCTGCAAATCATGTTTTGACGAGTTTATTCCTAATTTCTTTACCTAAACACTCAAAAGCTGGTATTCACAAAACCTTCTTTCCACGGTAGCTCATAATCAACTGATCATTACCTATTTAAAAACCAAAAAGCCTGTGCAGTACCTTTACGCAGTTTTGCATGGTGCCAGTAACAGCAAAACAGACCATTTTTTTGTATATAGAATTATACACACTAATCAAATAATTAGTTAATGTTTGCACGGTACTTTAATGTACACGATATTATTTTTTTTCAAGAGTTTCTTATGTTTATCAGCTGGCAGTGTAAGAAAACCAAGATCAGGGTGTCTCATCTGCACTCCGCAGTGGAAGAACCCAACTAAATGTGACCACTGGAGACACATGTTGTCTATACAGCAGGGAACTTGCTCAGTCCAGCTCTCACCTACAGCCGCTCAGCAGCACTTGAGTATGAACTGCACTCAGTCCCCACCTCTACTTCTGTAAATGTAAAGTGAGACTTTCAAAAAGTGCCAGTAGGTTTTTTAATTCACTTTCACTACACTCAGACCTCAGGATCTGTCAAAGTGAGATCATTGCTGAAGGTTTAAAAAAAGCCCATCAATGAAATGTGCAAGTGGCTATAGCAAATTCAAGCTCATCATCATGTAGTCAGTGTTGAGACTTCATTTTCCTGACAGGCTTTTGTGAAAACACAAGAAACAAGAAAAATTCAAATACTTTCTAGGCGCTTTGACACCCCTTACACTGTAAGGGAAAGAACTGTACAATGTGTGGTATCAGTCTTATTTTTTTCTGTAGGTTATGCTGCTTAAAAGGAATAAAGCAAGTGCAGATTGTTGCTTTTGGGTTTTTGTTTTCGTTTTTTTTTTTTTTTTTTCTTTTAAGGTACCTGTTTCAATGTTTCCCTTACTCTCAGCTTCCATATAGAAATTGTCATCCTTTTTTCTTCTGAAGGCTGTGGAGGATCAGAGTGAAGTAAGCTGCATCTAGAAATTTTGTTTTCAGTGGTCTGTCTTTCCCTTTCATGTATGAGGCCATAAGACAATTTGTATTTCAGAGGAGCAAAGCAGTACCAGACTAACACAGGTACACTCTTCTCAGTGTCCAATAACAGGACAACAAACAGTCCAGCAAGACTAACCCTACAGTATTTGGTCTAGACAAAGGCAAACAATACTGAAGGAAAAGTAAAGGAAATATAGAAAAGAAAGTAAAGCAAAACTGCATCTTCCTGGTGAAACCTGTGAACTTTGAGGCACAATGCCTCCCAGATCTCTCCCTCAGGAAGTACAGCTTTGCAAAACTTCTCAAGTAACCTGAATGTCATTTGCACAGATTTAGTCCTTGGTGTTCCCCTTGGCTTGTTAAAGGGCAATTAGCAGCATATTCCCTTTGTCCAGCTGGCAGAATTATATTGTGGTTAAGTAAACATGGGGCACGTACACTTTGTTCTCCCTCTTCCTCCCACAGGTATCCCTTCACACACTTTCAGCTCCAACACCCAAATGAATTTCAATTAGTATCGGTCTTTCCAGAAGTAAAAGGCAAAGTAATGAAAGAAAGCTGCATGAAAAAAACCCAACATGACCTTCCTGTGCAAGAAGACAACTTCAATTATTCACATGGCAGACGTTTCACACTGTAGCTATACCTGCTCTGTATCTATGTCCGTCTGTAGTTGTATGTAAAGTATGTATTTTTAACATTAGAACATTGTTGCTTAACTTGAGTGCTGTCACAGTAGCTCTTCATCACTCTGTAAAGAAACTGGATACTGACGGGAGATTTGAACAGTGCTTTGAAAGGTCTAAAAATAAAAGGTAGCAATGATGAGGAAATAACCAGAGCACATTGAGGATGTGAGAAGATAAACTGGAAGCAAGAACACAATCACTGAGAGATGAAAAACAAAAGTTACACTTACCACTGCCCTCCACCTCATTTGATTTCATTGCATCTGTTAAAGGACCACTTCCTCAAAGGAGCTTCTCACATGTACCACCAGTTTGGGGAAACGACAGGTGCTAACCTCTGTCTTTACTGACTTACCACGCCTGCCACAAGCACTAATTTAGAGGTGCTGCTACTCATCCTTGCCAGGAATTCACCCTGCACATACAACTACAGGCCTAATGCAAAGCATCCCGTGGTAAAATTTTGAATAGGACTCAGCAGCATCTGGAAAATGTTTATAAATATTCACAGACCAGGTACATTTCAGACAAAAAGAGATCTACTGAAGGCATATGACAGGTAATTGAGAGGTATGGCCACAGGCACTATGTAGACATTAAGATACTTCTGTAATTTGCAGTTGTGCATTTTTTGTACAGTAACAGCAGCACATTTTGGCAAATACAGTATTAGCAATGACTCAGAGTACCTAGAATAGGAATTGCTAGTGAGAAAGCAGCAAAACTGAAGATCAGGGAAAGAAATGGTAGTTTTCCACAAAAGCTAACAGGCATGAATAAAAAATACATATGTCATTTCATGTGGGTTGTTTTTTATTTTTTTCAATATAAGGTGGCAAATCTGGCACAATGTCCTACTGCAATAGAAAAAAGCAGCTGATGTGTTTTTTCGCTTCAGAAATGACAGTATTACCACAAACACATAGCAGTAACCAGTGGCCGCTAATAGATAATAAGCACAAATACTGTAAACAATTAGAATAGTCACCAGAAAAATGGATGAAAATAGTTGCTAAGAATCAAACCCTACATCTTATCATACTGCATTAGGAGCAGCAATTCACTTATTTTAATGAAGTCACCTGAACTTCAGATTGCATCCTTTGCAACCAAGTATTAGGTATAGAATCATAGAATCATTATGATTGGAAGAGACCTCAAAGATCATCAAGTCCAACCCTATATCCGATGCCACCATGCCCACTAAACCCACTAAACCATGTCTTGAAGTGCCACATCTAAACGTTTTTTGAATACCTCCAGGGATGGTGACTCCACCACCTCCCTGGGGAGCCCATTCCAATGCCTAACGACTCTTACAGTGAAGAAGTTCTTTCTAATGTCCAGCCTGAACCTCCCCTGGCACAACTTGAGACTGTTTCCTCTTGCCCTATCCTATGTACGAACAAGTGAAAATCCTGATGCTTAGTTTTTTCTTTCAATAATTCAAAACAGTTTTTTAAAAAAAGTTGCAGCTGGAAAATCAGATGTTTTGCCAGTTTTCTACATGTTATTATTTCTTTAAGAGTTCGGTTTTCCTGTTCTAAAATAATGCAGAGCTTTTGAAAAGTTTAGAGAGAAGACACTTAGATTGAAAAAAAATCCTATATACTCCTTTTCTCTTACCTTTCAAAGCTACTATTATTCCTTAGTAAGTGACTTATCTTTGGCAGTTCACAATCCAAACTCAATTAACTTTCTTTCAACGCTATTCTTAACCATATTAATATCAACAAAACCTCTCCTATGGAGAATATCATATTATGGAATTTAACTGTAATGAAATAAATAAATCAGTCTAAACCTCTTGAATCTAACAGTTTTTTCCTACACTTTCAACACTTCTGCAGAAATATCCGGTATAGACACAGTTTTCCATTAGATTCTATAAAAGTCCAGCATTTTCTAATAAAACTTCTATGACTTGTCCACAAAGGCTAAAAAATAAATTGCTCCAGCAATCTTTCATTCTGAGTTTCAACTTCACCCTTTGACAGGGAGAAGTTGTCACAATCTAAAAGAAATGTCTTTCCAGCTGCACAGACCCTACCACCTCTCTCAATAGAAGAGGTTAATTAAAAAAATCTCCAGATTAAAGAAGAAATTCATGTTGGAGTCAGGGAACATTCATGCGGTATTTTCTGTTAACAAGAATGGACAAGCTTCTGCTTCTGTGACCAACGGGGGACACAGACATGTAGAAAGAGCTTCCCAGCTCATTATTTTCAGAACTCTCTCAGACAACACTGGGGCTGATCTTCCCACTCGCAAGGCCTTATGCAGAGTCACCAGCCCAACAAGGTCCACGTTTTCTCCTCAGTCCACTTTCCTAGTACCATAGTTATCAGTGATTGTGACTCTCTTCTACAGAATGCACACAAAGGAATGTCCTTCTCCTTCTTCAAGGAGGAAGACTTGTACATTGTGTTTCAGGTTTGGAGGCTGAGAATACTTCAGCCATTTGCCTTCCAAACACCAAAAAAAAATCTTAATTTTTCCCCTTATAAATGTCAGTGCACAACAATAAGAAAATCCACCAGTCTAAAGAGGTCCTTCAATCTACAGAATATTAAGACCCAAAACTATGAAAACAGATTTACAAACCTGCACAAGAACTGAAGCCAATCTGAATGTGTCCTTATAATCAACACAAGTGCACAAGCACTTGCTAAACTTGAATCAAGAGTGGTGTTCATAACGGAATTATACCTGTATTTGAATTACACTTTCAAATTTCAATCCCAGTTGCTCTACATATACTGACATTGTCATCTTCTGTGGTTTAGACTATGATACTTTACTCCCATCAGCCCTGAACTTTACACAGTGTAGTATTTAGTAGACGAAAAGTGTTCAGAATCTGTCACTGCAATGTTTTCCATGTTAGATTATAATTATGTTGGTCAAAGGCAAAATTTAAAATCAAGATCTATTTAGACTTATTTTTCATATTAGACTCATCACTGGAGTTGGGGATTTGTGTTTTCCTCCCCACAAGTGAAAGAGAAAGAACTCTTGCAAGCCCTAAGTTTCAGTTTCTCCCACCTCATAAAATTACAACGTACTGTACTTGCTTTTTACATGAGCAAGTCATCCTATTCCATTACTGCTGTTTGACATAACTGATAGGGGCTGAGCTGCAGGGAGGTTAAGAGGAGTGCCGAGGAGATATGAAAGAGAAGGAGAAGACAGGGTTACCTGAGGTACAGGCTGAAGCTCCAAGGCACACCCTGCACAAGCACGCTGGTGTCTAGAACGGCTTGCTGACAGAGTAGACATAGAGGGAAAGGAGACAGAATTGTGATGCTGGGGATATAAGGACTTACCTACCACCCCAACTGGTGGGGACCAGTGATCTTTGGCAACCATCAGTCAGGGGGCTAAGTAGAACAGGCATGCATGAAGAGTTCTCCAGTAGCTAACTAGACACATGGTCTATCTCATTTTTTCTTCAAATATTTCCTGGGCTAGGCTCAAAGCTGTTTCACCTTTCAAATGCCCAGTAAGTTAAACATCCTAGTGAGATATCAACCCTACTTAACTTCTGCACAGGACTTGTCATGAGGTCAATAAAAGTTTCAACGCCTTCAGTAGCTTCCATATTTAGCAAGAAAATTATTTCTCTTTTGTAAGAAAGGAATTCAAAACAGCCATAGGAAAAAAACATACAAAATCATTGGTGTTGGTCTTATACAAGATTCTAGAGAGAGTTAGCAATTTGACTATTAACTACACAAAGCTATTTTATGAAACAAATGATTCCCATTCCCATTCAAGTTAACAGTAATAGACTGACTAAAAATTGACAGTTTCACTGGGTTTTGAATACTGCCCAGAGTTTGTGTGATCACAAATGTATGAATGGATGTGAATACACAAATCTATGTAAAATTAATTTCCTCATTCCTTTTCCCTCTCCAGGCGTTTCTAAAATGCATTCAATGATCCAAAAATCTGTCATTATGACTTCCTTGTTCCTTCTCCCACATTTACACTAAAACAAGTGCGGTTAAATAACAATCACTGCCACTGCAACCAATCAGGATCCCAGAAACAATATTCCCATCAGATGAACCCCAGTAATTTCAGAGATAAATATTCATGGCTCAGGGCAGAAATTTCCCTGTTCTCTTATGAACACATATGATGCATTAAAAAATGCTTCTCACATGGAAATAAGATATATAACCGTATTTCACACCAAATGAAAAATTAGTTGAGAAAGTATATGCAAGATGGGAAAGACGCCAGTGCAGCAAGAAGTGAAAATAAAAAGCCACTTTAGGTGGTGCAGCAAAGCTAGCTAGAATCTGAGTAGAGATTAAGTGGGCAAAAACCACCAGCCTTGCACGTCTGTGAGCAAAGAAGAGTCAGGCAGCAGCATTAACCATCACACTGCTCAGGAGTTGGCCAGGAAGGGTACATAGGGTATCAAAAGTGGTCTTCCAGCCGTCCTCAAGATCCCAAAATCAATAGCATTTCTCTTACATTACAAAAGATGTTTTCAACATTTCCTCTTATTTGAAAGCCAACTTATTTTCTAGCTACTTGCTTAAGCAAGTAAATATCCAAGCAGTCCTCTCTTAGTGTCAAAACCATCAAAACATCCACAAGAAACATTGTGGATTATATTAGAAGATACATTTCACTAATCAATTGACACCAATGCTGGGTCAGTAGTGTTTAGAAGAACATTTATTTGGGAATGCTAATTGACAGACCAATTATAGTTTGGTTAGCTGCAACTTGAAAGCCAACCGCAGATTTATTAACAGATGTTCAAACAGTAGTATAGAATAAATGTAAGATCAATTTAGATCAAATATGCTACTGCTATTGACTTACCCTCTGAAATAAGCCACTGAAAACACCTCAGTAGGACAGAACAGGGATGTTAAAGCATATGTTACGCAATTAAGAACTATATTTAGCTGCCAAAGTAAACTTCCTGTTGATAATGTCAGCAATGATGATGACTGGCTGTCATACTACACTGGTATTTGAATAAAGCATGAATTTTAAATTCAGGCAAATATTAAAATTTATTCTGGGTTTTCTCAAGTGCCCTTAGTAAGAGAATCTATTTTCTTTTTACTTTTCCAGTAAAAATTATTACACTGTATATAGAGGGTTGTTTGTAGTTTTGGTTTTTTAAAAAAACTTCTGCGCTCAAAACACTTATTTAAGATGTTTCCAAACCATTCATGGTAAAATTCTTGGTAATTCCAAAGCCTTTTCAGCAGCCAAATTTCATTCAAGTCTCAGAAACAGGCAGACTGAGACAAACCATATTCCGAAACTGTTAAGTAAAGCTGCATTTTTTGTGTAAAATGGAGGATATAAGACTAGTGAAAAGCACTCTGCTTAGCCTTAGACTCCTCATTCAAGTAACAACAAAGAAAGAGGCAGAATAAAGAAAACAGCCATTCAGGTGAAATAAAGAGAAACATTTTTCATCAAACCCCCAAGATCTGAGGATACTGAAAAGCAGACAGAGAACCTTTATACCACATATATCTCCGTCTTCAGTCCAGTCAATACCAAACACCACCTAAACAGAGGAACCTGTACAATTTGATTGCTGCTCACACGAGATCATCACTCTTCATGTTCATAACAAAGAAAAAACCTGAATACATTATAATGTTAATAAAACAAAATCCAGCCTAAAAATTCACTCTCCATTTGAACTTAACCCCTTTTTGGAAATGACACTAACATTTTTTCTTCCTTGAAGCTCCTAGAGCAGTTTGCAGGTCTTCAATCCCACAGCTCCTGAAAACGCAATGAAGCTGCAGCAGCCTGAACTGAGCAGTGTGCTTCTGGTTGTGTGCACTTGCTGTTAGAAGGGGCAGGGCCACGGTCACCCCTGGGGAAGAGAGACTCTTGCTCCTTTTGGGAGCTGCTGGGCTGGTGGAGGGATAGAGAGCTGAAGAGACTCTGAGGTACAGCACGGTGCCAGGATGGAGCTGAAGAGATGGCAGTGGGTGGACAGACAGTCACATCTCAGAGGAGACTTTGCAAAGTACTGGATAGGACCAGGCAGGGCTTGCTACCGCACCTAAACCCCTACACTGGTTGCCAGCAAGGACTCCATATAAGACCCTGTGGGATTTATGAGTAAACATTTTGATTTCTCCTCTTACTACTTTCATTTTTCTCTTTATATGCAATTAGCCCCACTTGTTATCCTATTTTTTACAATGGCTAATTTAGAAAACTTACCTGAAGTCTTGGCATATCTGTTGTATAATGGCCAATCAGCATTCTCTATCACAGGGGTTAACAGCTGTTATCTCCACTAACACCTGGGGAACTTAATCAGACATTGCACGCAGACAGCATTCCTGAAACCTTCTTGGGATTCTTCAGCAGAGCTATACCACTTATGGGCCACAGACTCAGAAATCATATCTGCCAAATTCAATCACTTACATTTTTAGTATTATCTTTGACTAGTAAGAAAAGCGAAGGGCATTTTGGGGGAAAAGTGACTTTAGAGCTTGCCATTTCCAGTTGGCATTTGCCTTTTTTAATTTGCAAGCTCTTAATACTTGTCAGTGTTTAGCCACACTGCAAATTTTCATCTACTGGGGTTTTTTAACCTACTAGTTTTAATCTACTGTTAAATATTTTAGTAACTAATTCTTCAACTCTCAATTCTGTAAAGGATTTTTACCAAATTCAAGGTTTTTTACAAATTTTTTGTAAAAGCAGAGGAGCCTGGATTCTCCTGCAGATGACAAATATCAGTTCCATGAGACTGCAAAAAAAATTATCCCATTGCTCTATTGGAGACCTAAATATAGCTTCTTTAGTGGGGGACAGATTTTAGTCTGATGGAGCTTATATCCCTGCAGATGAGGTACAGATCAGATAGCAATGCTCACGCACCTCCAATGCCTTCTTTCAAAAAAAAGACATGTGCTTCCAAAAAAAAAAACAACAAATGCTTAGGTATACAAACTGTGTTTTTGTATTCTGAAGCAATGCCTGCACGTAAAATACAAACATGCCATGCTGACATTACACTATATATGAATTTTTAATCAATCACATCATCTGAATGTAGTTTGCAAGCAAACAGCTGTAGCTTTGCACAAGAATAGTTTTCATCTGAAACCTAGCTCCCAACTTCAACAACTTTCACTGCAACACATAGGGATATTTCTCGGTACAGATGTAGGAAGTCAGTAAGTTCAAAAACACAGGACTACATCAGTGAATCCAGTTGCAAGAGTGACCAATCAAAGAAGCAAACATTTTTCATTATTTCAGAAGCATCTCAGTAACTGTTCAGTTAACTAACTTAATTTCTCCTGAAGGTCAGTTTCTAGAAATGTCATCTGTACAAATGTGCAGCCTTGTTATGGAGCAAGTAAGATAATCAACTGCAATGGTTGCCAATTTATGCAGTTTAAAATATCCTGTCAGAAGAAAAGTACTGCAGTGCTCTCATTCATGCATTGAAATCTGAATGATACGCATCCACAACAGAAAAAAAACCAGTCTAAGATACTCTATTAGCAAAGCATTTGCTAATGTCCTAACTGTTCAAATACTGGTTCAGCCTGAGCAGACAATAAAATTCATGATAGGAGTTGAATGGAACAACTTCCACCACAGAACAGGGTAATTGCTCCAGAAAAGAATTCCTCTTTCTGATCATCTTGTCAAAAAGGCTTTTACAATGCCTTTTTTTTTTGGTGAAAAGACAGCAATAGCAAAAGTGAACCACTTTCTGCTTCAGCGTATTAATGTGTCAAATGGTTAGACTAAATAGGGATGGATTTCTTTATACAGCCCAGGGAAAACCACTTAAATCACTGACTTTATCAACTGCATAGTATCTGTAGAACTGACCACATAAAACCCCAATGAACTGAGATTTTTATCATAAGGAAAAGTTCCATTTCATCCATTTAGAGCTCCAACTGGAGAATACTGCCTGGACACGTGTTTTGCGTTTTTTGGGTTTTTTCACCAGGGCCTACATATCAGGTGTATCCTGTATCACAACACTGAGGGAAAGGGCTCAGAGAAGGAAAACGCTCATTCCCTGCTCCTGCCCCAGGCCCTCCCGCCTTTCATGATGTGAGACGTATTCCTTATACCCCCTTCCCATTCTGGGGGGACTATGGAGCTGACTTACAATTTCTATAAACAATTCAACAGTTAATCAGCTTCAGCAGCAAATGTAGCCCTGTGACACCCAAACACTACTAGTCCTACCTCCTAAATCTCTCTAGAACGACTCAAAAATAGCTGAAGGGCATGCTTGCCACCTGCAGAATTTCACCAACATCAGTATAAAATGGTAATATTTGACTTAGCCCGAAAAATATGACCATTAAATGCAGACAACAAACTTCTCTAGCTGTTCATCCAGTCTCAAAAATTTCCCCCCTTTATGAATAATCTAGATCTTTGTTTTAAGACAATGAAGAGAAGCTGTTTATTAGTTTTGCAAGATCAACTATCAAAGATAAATTAGGAGATCAAAATCCCACCTAGAGCCACCAGAACTGAAGATGTTTCTTTGCTGAAATACAGAAGCAGTACCACTTTACCATTGAACAAGTTTCACTGGTGAAGTCACAGCAGTCAATAATGACTATTTTGCCATAATCCCTTTTATCCAACAAGTTTACCATGGGAGATAAAAGACAAAAAACACACTTGGATGTTGCAGTTCATATTAATACAGTTTAAAAGACTACAGTAAGCATTTCATGGCAGCATATTTGTTCTGGTACTTTACAGTTATTACCACATTTAAAATTTATTTGTTTATTCCCACTTACTTGTTAACTATAGATACTTATATCACACCCATCACTATGCATTATATTTTCATAGGTGTCATTGTGACTTGCATCACAGTAATGCTCAGAGGCTGTAGTAGTGGTTGTGTCTGCCACTAGGCAAACATAAAATAAATAAACTCTTCAACATGAATCCAAACAGAGAAGAGAGACAAATGGGGAAAGTAAGAACAGGGGAACATAGAGCTAAAATGGGACACGATAGTTCACGAAGCTCCAGCAGCAAGTACCACAGCAGAGACCAAAATAGAATTCTGCCATGCTGATGCGAATACTGAGTTTCGACAACAACATCAAATTTGCCATTTTTTTACATCTGCATCTCTGCATTCCCTGCCCAGTGCCCCATCTGCTGCACCCAACACATATTAGGCTGGTATCTCAAGTCTGCTGAAAAGATAATTTACACCCTTACAACTAGCAGTGAAGGACACACTCCACTAATTCGACTATAAAGTAACATGCAGTGCCTGCAAACACCTGGCTGGCCTGAGATGAAATTTACCCTGGAAAGGGTAAGTAGTACAGAAACATAGACAAAGGAACATGCGTAGGCTATTTATAACCCAGTTAGAACCAGGTCAGATAGATACATTTTAAGACAGTTTATTGTCAAAGCTAAGCCAAAGTTCAAATGTGTAAGCATGGTCCTTTAAAAAAAGTCATACTAATTCCACCAGCTTCCTTGAACTCTGATACAGAACTAATTATCAAATTTAGCTTCAGAAAGACCAGCCATAAGTAAAATAGAAAAGAAAAAAAATCTCATTGGTGCGGACAAGTCCCGCTTTTATTCACAGAGGAGTTGTAGAATCATAGCATATGTCAAGTTGGTAGGGATCCATAAGGATCATTAAGTCCATCTCCCTGTTCCTAGTAGGACTATTCCAGGTATTTACAACTGTGTAAGAGCCTCAAAAGTAAATGAGAGACCATTTTTGCACTTTATGCACAGAACAGATGTCAGAAGAGCTGCTTCTCTTCTTATTTTTTTTCTGTGGGTAAATGGTAGGACACAGCAGCTAAACCAAAGCAAGCAGTTGGTATGCTTCCTGTTTATGATCATCAAACAGGTCTGCAGCAGTGGGGACTGAATGAAGGAACACATTACCATGGTGAAGATCATGTTATAGCACTCCTAGGAAAGGCAATGTAGTTCAAGAACAATAAAATGGTAATATGCAAAAAAGCCAAATCCATCTGCAAAATTCAGTATTTGCACACACTTGCACCAGGCCCCCTTGTTGGGGACACTTGTTGGCCTCCTGCTCCTCCGTGTAAAGGCACAACCTATTCTCTCTGTAGATGCACATGCAGCCCTGAAATTAATTTTGTATTTGACATCAGTAAATTGCATCTCAGGTGGAGATTTCAAAGCACTGTATAAATCTAAAAGTAACTTAGACAAAATTTGCCAATGAAAAGAACAGAGGCACAGCAAATTTAAGCAACTTACCCATATTCACACCAAAATACTCAAATCTTACTTCACTCAGGAGGAGAGGTGGCAACGATGCAGTTTTCAAGAATTTTCAGGTACAAAACTTCCAGAATTTTCAGCCACACTGC
Organism: Cariama cristata; assembly: GCF_000690535.1. Taxonomy (NCBI): domain Eukaryota; kingdom Metazoa; phylum Chordata; class Aves; order Cariamiformes; family Cariamidae; genus Cariama; species Cariama cristata. Next base: position 15,293 of record NW_009607804.1, read on the forward strand.
CCAAGTCACAGAAGGCAAAGGCAGGGATTAGGACAATGAAGAACCGCCCACTGTAGGAAAAGATGAGGTTCAAGACCATCTAACCTGAAGGTGCACAAGTCCATGGGACCTGATGAGATGTATTTAAGGGTCCTGAGGGAACTAGTGGATGAAGTGGCTTAACCACTATCCATCATATTTGAAACGTTGTGGCAGTTCAGGGAAGTTCATTCCTTCTGACTGGAAAAGGGGAAACATAACCCCCATTTTTAAAAAGGGAAAAAAGGAAGATGCAGGGAACTACAGGCCAGTCAGTGTCACCTCTGTGCCTGGCAATATCATGGAGCAGCTCCTCCTGGAAACTCTGGTAAGGCAGAAGGAAAATAAGGAGGTGATTGGCGACAGCCAACATGGCTTCAATAAGAGCAAACTGTGCCTGACAGATCTGGTGGACTTCTATGACAGGGTTACAGCATTGGTGGATAAGGGAAAAGCAGCTGATATCATCTACCTGGACTTGTACAAAGCATTGGACACTGTCATGCACAACATCCTTGTCTCTAAATTGGAGAGACTTGGATTTGACAGATGGACCCCTTGGTAAATAAGGAATTGGCTGGATGACCGCACTCAAAGAATTGTGGTCAACAGCTCAATGTCCAAGTGGAGACCGGTGATGAGTGGCGTTCCTCAGGGGTCGGTATTGGGATCGGCGCTGTTTAACATGTTTGTTGGTGACATGGACAGTGGGATTGAGTGCACTCTCAGCAAGTTTGCCAGTGACACCAAGCTGTGTGGTGTGGTTGGCACGCTGGAGGGAAGGGATGCCATCCAGATGGACCCTGACGGGTTTGAGAGGTGGGCCCATGCGAACCTCATGAAGTTCAACAAGGCCAAGTGCAAGGTCCTGCACCAAGCACAAATACAGGCTGGGTGGAGAATGGATTGAGAGCAGCCCTGAGGAGAAGAATTTGGGGGTGTTCGTTGATGAGAAGCTCAACATGACCCAGCAATGTGCTCTTGCTGCCCGGAAAGCCAACTCTATCCTGGGCTGCACCAAAAGAAGCATGACCAGCAGGTCGAGGGAGGTGATTCTCCCCCTCTACTCCACTCTGGTGAGACTCCACCTGGAGCACTGTGTTCAGGTCTGGGGCCCCCAACACAAGAAGGACATGGACCTGTGGGAGTGAGTCCAGAGGAGGCCACGAAGATGATCAGAGGGCTGGAGCACCTCTCCTATGAAGATAGGCTGAGACAGTGGGGGTTGTCCAGTCTGGAGAAGAGATTGCTTTGGGGAGACCTTCTAGCAGCCTTCCAGTACCTAAAGGGGGCCTACAAGAAAGCTGGGGAGGGACTTTTTACAAGGGCATGTAGTGATAGGACAAGGAGCAATGGCTTTAAACTGGAAGATGGTACACTTAGATTAGATATTAGGAAGAAATTCTTCACTGTGAGGGTGGTGAGGCATTGGAACAGGTTGCCCAGAGACATTGTGGTTGCCTCATCCCTGGAAGTGTTCAAGGTCAGGTTGGATGTGGCTTTGAGCAACCTGGTCTAGTGGAAGATGTCCCTGTCAATGGCAGGGGGGGTGGGACTAGATGGTCTTTAAGGACCCTTCCACCCAAACCATTCTACAATTCTATGATTCATATTTCAACTGGATTTTTATTCCAAATTTCCCTTATAAAAAGGTGCCTGAAACTTGCATCTCTCTGTATGAAAACAGGTTTTGTTAGTGCCACCTCCTGGTGATAAAACAAAACTGAAAAATCATGCATTAAGCTGAAGATTCTCTAACAAAGTAAAGTGAAAATATAATAGTTCGGCCTATTTTGGTTTGCTTGTTTATGACGGCTTGACCTGAGGCATCAAATTTTCCTCTCTGTAAATTTGGAAGTTGATATAAAATTCATTAGTCATTTTTAGGATTACATAAGTGCAGACGCCTAAGCATCCTTTAGTCAGTGACAGTGGAGGAAAAAAAAAGGAAATGCAACATTCCTGGAAGAGTCACCCTCTCAGGAAGGTAAACCTGTCTTGATTTTACCCTTTGGGAATTATGCTGAGGAGGACATTCAAAGGAATACTGAGATCTCCACCGGAGATTGCTCAGGGGCTAGTGAGCTTGGTGTAGCCTCCCTCATCCAGCTTGCCCATGCTTTCTTTGCAGCCTTCCAGCTGGAGATGCTCTTTGGATGCTACTGACAACAGCAAGCTGTCATCATGGTGAAACAGCTGTCATAAAGCTATTGATAAATACAATCACCTTCAACTGTTTTGCCCCAGTCTGAAAGAATAATATTTGGTCTAAGAAAATTATAAAATATGAGCTTTACTTAAATCTACCCCTTTGCTATACTGTATTTTGGATAGCTGCAATCCATTTTAAAGCTCACTGTCCAGGCTCACAAAGCAGAGGATAAAAGTATAAGGCTGGGTACGAGAGAAGTTAAATTACACTCTTAACACAGAATGGGTAATTGTTGGCAATTTGCCCAATACTCTTGAGGGATTTCACAGTTCCTGTGTAAAGTAGATCCTTTATGGCCTTAAGCCTAACACTCTTCAGGGAATTTGTGTAACTTGCCTGGGGCCTTTATAACACATAGTCTCAACATGCATTTTAGTATCACCAGCTATTTTTATTTTCTTAAATATTTTGTTCTTAAACCAAAATTCTGAATGATTAACGTAAAGAGTCTAAAAGTAAAGAATCACAGTCAATGTAAATCACTGCCTTCCATCATTTGTGTTAGGGAGCTGCCTGAACACCACTTAGGTTCAGGAGTTGAACCATGCCTGAAACATGATACATAGGCAAAAAAAAAAAATTAACCTGAAATAAGCACTCCAAAGGATGTCTTGCAACAGGAATCTGTGCACCATCTTTTACATAAAAATGAAGTAAACCTCTTGTACGTTCTATGAGAGGCATACCAGGATCCACAGTGAACCTTCTCAAACCTCACCCAGATTGCTGGTCATCCAGCCCCTAAAACTAATAGCAGAATTAAACTCAGGACATCTAATGTTCCCAGCTGTGCCCATTTGGAAAGTCCTAGACCAGACAAAAGAATCCACCAAGACCTATCTCTACTGTTTTCAGAATGGATTTCCCCAACAACTGCCAGAGCTACAAGTAATGATTTCCTTGCCTTGATGGATCCTGTGTTGATTTCCAAGCATATCAAGGCCACTGAAGCATATGCAAAGCTAGAAAATGTGTCATGCTGGATAAAACTAAGATCATTATCACTTAATCACTTTACTGTACCTAAACATCGTCAATAACCAGGCTTTAAAACTGCTGACGATTATAGAAAACAACTGAAAAAGAAAATAAGTCTTGAGTCAAGCTTTCTGCGTAAGGAACTGCACAGAATACTGATGAACATCTTTTTTCAGACTGTGCCAACTGACACATAAAAACACCAGTACTAGAGAGCAAAATAAGAATGTTAAAGAGATTTCAAGTGTGGCTCAAGCTGCTTACTGATTAACACTTCTACATATAACACTCCTCACAGACCTGAACGGTTATTGTTCAAAAGTGAAACAAGGCTCTCTTGGCAATGGGAGATAAATGATCCTCCCTGACCAAGTTCACAGTTCTCACACAGCTTAGCAGCATTGGAGCTGCTTCTTCTTCCAGACCCTCTGAGGAAAAAAAGAAAAAAGTCCAATTCCCAAGATTTAATGCCTATCAGCTATTTCCAGGGTAAGGAAGAGCCTTAATAATTTACAACAGGAAACATGCTCATCTTACACATGAACATTAGCTAATGGACTCATTTTACTAGAAAAAACTTGCAGTCACATTTGCAAGAAAATAGGAAATAAAATACACAATGGTTTTTCATGTCAAGGAACAAACTTAACACTGCAGGAACCACAGAAATGGAAGATGACAGCTGTCTTTTCAATGGCCCTGGAAAGGAGAACAAAAGAGGTCCATGCCTACCTGCACAAGTTTCTGCATTTCTTACTAACACGTGTCCAGATTTGCTTCTTCAAGTCCCATCTCAAGCATTTATTTTCATGTCAGCTCTTCACAACTATAACATCATCTTGGTCACATACCCACATGTTGACTACACTGGTTTCAGTAGAGCAGTCAGGGTGGAACAAATGGCCAGGCTGCTTGAACTCCCCATGTGTGCAGTGTCATCTGCTGCCAGGCACAATGGGAGATGCAAGGAGATGGCTATGACTCTCATGATGGAGAGCTGCTCACAATTTCTAGAAAGTCTTGCCAGACATACCAGCTCCACCACAATCACAATAAGGAAGACCAAAGGCCAGTCTGACAGGCTGCCCCTCCCCTCCCCATGTCCCTGTTGGACCTCCCCACTGGGTTATGAGCTCAGTGGCTGGAGGTGCAGTAGCTGCACCGCCTCCATCACCACCACCCCAGCACAGAATTTCAGTCACAGTGGAAATTCTCCATCAGCCAAATCCAAGCTCGTTTAAGACTACAACATATTGTCTTACAGGACAGCGAAATCCACTGCTAAACTTTAAGTGAACTGCCATGTTAAGTATGATCACAGTGATTCAGACTAAGGATGCAACTCCCCCAGCAGAACCCTCCCCCAGTAGTGCTTACAAATAATGCTGAGGGAAAAATACAAGGTGTCCTCCTGAACTACTCCCACAGCCACCTTCTGCAACTACCAACTCCAGCAGGGGTATGTTTACCTTTAATACCTCTTGATAGACTTGAAAAACATGTTTTCATTCACTGAGTAACAGAAACCAGTACAGGTGTTGAACATATTGGTCCCTTCAGAAAATAGGTGTTTTTTTCGGAAAGATTTGGGATTTTTATTACTACATGAGACATAAGAACACTCAGAAGATGCCTGAACATAGTCCAGCTCACACTCACAAGTCCATTGTCTGCACAGAGGCCTGAATAAGACAAGCAATAAGAACTACTAGGTTTTCTAGAAAACAAAATACTAATCAGATATGTGTAAAATGCAGATAGACTGGTAATAAATCCTTGAATATATAACTTTTGGACATCAGTACATTTAGACAGCAGTTCTAATTTGAACTATTTGAAGTTCACACACATAAAAAAAAATTACCTTCTTAATATAACACTCAGTAGAGAGCTGGATTTTTTAAATTGTATTATTTTTCATTGCAAGACTTCTGTCAAAAATCTGTATTGATGAGAGAAGTTGAAGACCAGTGCTGGTCAGGTTATGGTCTTGTGTCTTCCTTTAATGTTCTCACTCTTTTCCCCTTTCTGCTCATTCCTGCCTGATGTCTCTCTAGCTCACTTTCACCTCAGCAGATACTGTCAGTAAAGATCTCTTTCTACGCCTGAGTAAATCTAAAATGTGTGAAACCAATTATTCACAAAAAGTGGTCAAATACACATATCAAACAAAATGAGAGACTGTAGATTTCCAACGCCAAATACATGTACTGTTACGCCTGCATGCTGCACCTAATTTCTATGTGAAAATATCTAATATGGGTATACAAAAGTGTACGCTCCTAGCAAAAAAAAAAACCAAAACACACCAAAAAACCACTGTACTAGCACACTTTTGTGTACTGAAAAAAAACACGATTATACTATTTTTTTTTTCATATGCACAACATAGTACTAGAAAGCATATTATACCATCAGTACCACACTGGAGGAGGTAAAGTAATTGAAGTCAGAGATGTACACCCCTGCATGTTCAGATTTGCTTTTTTTCTCCATACTGTAGCACAGCACAATGTGCTTCAGGTTCTCATCATGCACAAAAGCGTAAGAGTTTCTCTTAATGTGACTTAGCTGGCATCTTTTCTAAAAATCATCTCCTTTCAAAGCTTTGTATCTTTATACAAGATAAAGAGAGTCTTCATGCAAAGTAAAGACACTCAGCATGCTGTGTCTACTGTAGATTATTACTGTTCTCTTTTTGTGCACTCAGCACCACCTCCTGTCAAAGGCTTAACTAAAATCAGTACCTACCAAAAGACATTTCCCTCCATGTACCTGCCACTAGAAAAGGACAAACTATGAAAGACCTGCACAAGCATAAACTGCACGAATAGCTTTCTAAAGTTTACGGTCTTAATTACATATATGCTGCACTTTATACAGCATAGCAAGGTTAAAAGTCTTAGAAAATATTCTGGACCTGACCAAGTGAATGAGACTTAGCTCTTCCATAGTGGGTACATTCCCAGCATGCATAATCCTCAACTCCGTAAGTGGTCCTGCTAATAATAAGAACTTTAAAGCATAAGGAATTAATAATCCCAATCCATAGAAACACAGAATCCGAAGTCCATCATATTTGAAGTCCACAGTATCTTGGCTAACCATCACTTTTTATACATAAGCTTCCCTAATGCCAGCCCTTCAATTGAATTCTCTAATCACTATCCCACAAAATAGCAGTCTACCTTACATCTGTGAGAGCTAATCAGGCCAAGAAGGAAAGATGGAAACGACAGCAACCAGGAACAGAGCGGTCAGACATAGTGGATCAAAATCCCCAAACTAAGGACATTAAACTAGGTGACACTCTCTTCACCCTGTGATACCACTCTGCAACACAGATTGCAGGTGGATTAGCTGTTATGTAGGGTTATTTTAGAGATCCCAGCGCAGATTCCCTGGTTTTAGGCATGTCATTTTGATAACAGCAG